>NC_064633.1:141600305-141903335 GCF_023864275.1 Schistocerca cancellata
CAATGGACCATGGCACAATGAGCCATGGTCCATTGTGCCCCAGGGTGGTCCATTGTGCCCCAGGACTCTTTTAATTGTCCAATACAAGCACTATGTACTTTATTTCCTTAGCAAGGGTAAAAATATATGTGTAGGTATTTAAGGCTTGTGGATGTGTCTGGTGAATCTGAGTACAACTTTGAAGACTTGGACAAATTACCAGAAACAGATGATTTTGTTTTGACCAAATTTGAACTGGAAAACAAAACACCAGTTTACTATGTGGGTAAGATTTTGAAACCGAAGGATGACGCAGGAGAATATCAGGTATCATTTTTGAGAAAAAGTGAAAAAATGGGAGAGAAGTTTTATTTTCCTCAGGTAAAGGATGAAGCTTTTGTTCCAGCTAGCAACATACTTTATATGCTCCTATGACCTGCTACTGATGGTGTGAGAAAGAGACAAAAATCATATTTAAAATCTGGAATCAGCTTCAAGTCCATTGATGTTCGGTAATTCCAAAATAATTTACATGATTGTGAGCCTACAGATTTAATTATATGATTCACACATGGAATATATGTAAACATTATGTTTAAAGTACATTTACACTTACTTTCTATGCTAAATAGGTTCTTTCAATGAAACTGTTTAAAGTGGTTCATTGTTCCCCACATGTGGGGCACAATGAACCATTTACCAAATTTTCTTCAAAGGCGTGCAGCTAAAAGGCAATTAATGACAATGCAATCATATAAGGCCATTTGATACTTGAAGGATTAAACTGTAACATCTGTAAATCTCTACTCTGTAATAAAATTATTGGATGAGTAACACGGGGAAATATTTTTTATGGTTCAATGTGCCCCACTCTCCCCTAGACATCGGATGAGTGATAGTTACTAATTTTCCCCATTAACAACCTACTGTGAAGTTGTTACTTCCTGTTGCCTGTCCTTGCTCTAGAATGTTTCTTTTCCAATGATTGGTGCAAGCATCTCTTCAAATGGTGCATATTATTTTTCTGACTGGGAAAAAATATCTCAGGGTGTTCCTCAAGGCTCCATGTTAGGGCCAGTCCTATTTCTCTTATATTTTAATGACTTACAATTAAATATCAGCTCCCCATCAGTTCTGTTTGTAGATAATACTTCTCTCTTAGTTGAAGATCATGATTTGGAAAAAATTCCCAAATTTGTGATTAGTACACTCAGTACCTTAGAAACTTGATTCAGCGAAATGGGTTGAATCTAAACATAACTGAGACTCGCATGATGCAGTTCAAAACCAGAGAGACAAAATGTGAGCAGATTAAGATTGTACACAACAACCAAGATATAGAAGAAGTTAACTCAGTCAAATTATTAGGTTTAAATGTAGATAAAAATTTGAGCTGGTAGGCACACATTGAAAAAATACCTAGCATACAAACTGAGCACCTTTACATTTGCAGTGCAAATATTATCAACTGCAGCTAACATGGACACATGAAAAGTAGCATATGCAAGCTACTTTGAATCCATTATTAGGTACGGAATTGTTTTTTGGGGTAACTCGACAAACATAGAGCGGATACTTCAAAAACAGAAGAAAAAAAAAATCATTCGAAATATGTACACAGCAAACCACAAAAAAACCACGTCAACTGTTATTTAGAAAGCTCTGCCATTCTTATACATATATGAGATTATTGTATTTTTGTACACCTGACATGAATTATTTGAGGGAAACCATTTTGTCCATTCACATGATACTAGAAACAAAGAAAATTTTATGGTCCCCACCCACTACCTGAGACTGTATATCCAGGAACCTCAATACCTGGGAATGAAACAATGGAAATGAACAAATGGTTTACAATGATGAGGAAAGTGTCTAATCCCTCTGTGAAAGTCAATAGTTCATTTACTCTTGACCAACCACAATACCATATCTCTTTTGTGACATGCTACAGCAATCTACGAACCAACACTTTTTTTCTGAATAGCTCTTTGGAGGGTATCAGTAATTTTTCTGCTTCCTTGACTTCAACTACAGTTTTCTTTAGGACTGTACTACTTTCTTTGAGAATGTTGTTTTTTTCACTTTTGGTATCCATTTTCATCAAAGATTTGGTTAGTTATTCTGTCATTATTCATCCTACCTATGTGCCCACAGGCAGGTTTCCAGGACAGCAAAAAAATGTAGAGCTGGAAGAAAGGAAAATTCACGCAGAATTTAAATCTCCTTTGTCTCATTATATCTGTTAGCTTTTCAATTTTCAGTCACAGTTCTGTATTAGATCTTAATCTGTATTCTGACTCACTGCTGCTTTTTGGTACTAGTATCATTCTTAGAATTCCTCTTTCAATTTTTTCTAATTTTTTTGAGCACTCCCTTCATAGCCAGATTAAGAGATTCTGTTGCATACAGTATTTCTGGTCTGACCACTGTTTCATAATGTTTCAGTTTTGTGATCCAGTATAATGGTTTTTTAGCATAGATGTTTCTTGTTATTTGAAAGGCCCTCTCCATTTGATGTTTCTAATCTCTATTGCTGTCTCTTCCTTTATGTTGTTTGATATCCATAACAGACTACTACAGCTATTGTATTGTTATTTACCTTAAGCTTTTGAGTACACTACTGATATTTGTGGTGAACTGTGTTTTTTCAGATGATATTTTTGTTCCACTTTTTCTGTGTGATGTAGTTCTGTGATTTGTTCTTGTGCACTTTTGGTGGTTTTGAAAAAGTGATATGTCATCTGCAAATGCTAGACAGTCAACAGAGATTTTTTTTGTCCTACTTCCTAATTGTATACCCTTAATATTTATGGTCGTCTCCCATTCTCTAACTATTTTCTTTAATGCACTGTTAAAAAGTAGGGGTGAAAGGCCATTGCCATGTTTTACTCCTGATTTTATTTCAAAAGTTTCCAACAATTCTCTCATAAATTTTACTTTTGATGTTGGGTTGATTAAAGTTGCTTTAGTCCATTCTTTTTCCAGACTTAGAGTAGTGTATTTCTATCAATAAAAGTGTACACCTTTTTAAAATCTACAAATGTTATCAAATATTTAAACTAACTGATACTTTTAGTAAATGACTCCCCTTCATAGCATCACCTAACTATTTAAATCTTAGATGTCATTCATTATACATCTTGTAGCTAACCCCAACTATTATTGTAATACCTGAGGTCTAGTTACTCAAGCAGTAGCTTTTCCTGACTTCTTGATGACCAATACTTCTTTTTAAATTTATCCTGAAAGTCACTCCAGGAAGAGAATTTTTCCAAATGAGCTGTTCCCCTTTTAAATAATCGAGGACAATGTCAATGTTCTTGAAGTTATCCCAACAGTTATGCAAGGATTTAGAAAATACACTCAAAATGTAATTAGGATTAACACTCTCTTCTGGTTTAAATTTAGGAAACTGTGTGGATAGATAGATTATGCTTTCTATGTGAAATTCCATACAATTCAAGTGGAAATCCATGATTATGATTAAGTCTCTTTTTACTAACCTTGTCCTTCTTTTTAGCAAATTCATCGTGGATCTTTTGTAACTCCACCTTCATTCTATCTGTCTTAGCTAATGAATATTTTGTACTGACAGATGATTCAGTCTTTTCTTGTACTTTTTGTTCCTTTAAACCCCCAGTGTGCTGCTCCACAGTTAAGAGACTGGAACCTGATACTGTAGTCACATCAGAATCTTTATTCTGCTATAGTACATTTAAGCTTATTATAGTGTCTGAGATTTATTTATCTATTTATTCTTTGTCCATGGACTCCAGTTGACAATCCAGCTGAGAGTATTGGGTGTGTTACACAATAGGCTATTAACATCAAACTTGATTTCATTATATATAAATGAAACAAATAATTAAACAGAAATAGTCTATAAGCATACAAAGGTATTACATGTTTCACATTTTATATACACACACAAATCCAAACAACACACAGAAATAATACTTCTTTAAAGGTACATTTCAGTAATGATATAACATATTTAAACACCATCTTAGCATTCACTCATACTGTATATACATTTCTCTGTAACATATAGTTTCAAATGATTTTTAAAACATTTTAGATCTGTTTCTTTTTTAATGATTTTGGGGAGTTTATTAAAAAACTTTTGCCTGCTTCTTCAGGGGCAATTATAGACAGCTTTAGATTTCTGTTTCTCATGTAGTAATTTTCATTTCCTCTTGTACCGTGCTTGTGTACATCTTTATTTAGGAGGTGTTTATCGTTTGACCTTACTGCCATTATGCTTTGGTATATGTACAGTGAATATACTGTCATGATATTATAGTGTACAAAAGCCACCATTCTCGGTGACCAAGTACTGTACTTTGTTTTGCATCTTCATGATGAGTACACTATGGACTCTCCATCTTCCAAGATGACACCATAATGCTGCATGCATAAATTTTTGGTTTGATAAACACTCAGGCACACTATCACACCTCGACCATGCCACTAAACAAAGTGATCTTAATCCCATATAAAATAACTGGGACATTTGGAGGAGTGGGTGATAGCAGTCAGTGTCACAGCAATATGGTAAGTCTACTTGATATAATCAGACCAGAAAGGCACACACACACACACACACACACACACACACACACACACACACACACACACACACACACACACACACACACACACACACAAAAACCATAGTCTCTGGTTGCTTGCGAGATTGTGGCCTCTACAACCAGAGACTGTGGTCAAATGGTCATTATTCCATACTGGATTTTCCATTGTTTGAAACTTAAGTACTCTCTTCGTTAGTGAATAAAGGTCATTATCAAGGAAAACGCCAATTTTACATGCTATTAGTTTGATATGCCTTGGCGGCAGGTGGGGGGCTAATTTTCTTTGGTATACTTATTTTTGTGTGTTATATTCATATTGTATAAATCAGTTTAAATCAAAATTATGTTTGTTATTAGCCCATTAGGGAGTAAAGGTGTTGCTAAGCAAGCTCAAGAATTTGAGATGTTTAAGGGGCCTCTGCAGCCTGTGTAGTTATACATTTAACTCAATGCACCCATTTCTTAAATTTGCTGAATAAATACTTACATACTGGGATTGTTCCAGAAGATGATTCCATAGCACAACAGGGCGTATAAATATTTATAATTTACTATCACTCTTAAAGAACAAAATCTTCCAAATTAACCGACTGAACAACAAGGAATTTACATACAGTGTTGCATTCTATTTCATTTAATGTATGACCATTAATCTCTATTATTGGTAGCAACAGGTCAGTTTACCTTGGCTGTCTATTAATTGCAGAATATGATAGCTTCCCAAATATAATTTTCTCATGAAAACAACTGAATTACCTGGCATGAATACACTATTATTATGACAGATTAATTTTTCATGATTAATTCTTTTAGGTATTTGTCAGGTAATAAATGGTATTGTCTGTAGGAAATCCTTTTCCAAAATTATACTAATAAGTACTTTAAAATAGAGGTCCTTGAAAGGAAACAGCAAATTGGTGCAATTAAGTCAGAACAGAATGAAATAAAGGGTGTATTTAAGTGTACAAAGTCAAGGGAGGCTAACGTTATGCAAAGTATGAACTCCAGAGGAAGAGATTAATGAATGTGTTTCTAAAAATCAAACATGTGATGTGTAATTGTGCGCAGGCATGTGAACAAAACCATAACTCCTGTTATGACTGATAAACTTCTTCATTTCTATTGCAAACTTTAATATTTGATAAGCATGAAGCCTTTTGTGACTTTTTGTTAGTTAAATGTTGTTGGCATACTTTTATATTTGATATTAGAACTCAAGAACTCTCCGATCTTGTTGTCTTAACATTACTAAAATCTTCAAAATTATTATTAATTTTATGATTTTTATTGTCATTACAGGTGGTTTCACAGCTCCGATAAACTATTACAGAGCATCAATGCGGAAGAGAACTACCAATGAGCCGCAACCAAAACGAGCGGAACCAAGATTTGATCTTCCTGTTGGACTATTTCTATTTGCAGAAAATGACAGGTACTTGGAAGGAGAATCATTACTGAAAACCGCGAAAACATGGATTCCAAATCTGAAGACTCAAATTGTCAGTGGAGGAAACCACTTTGTCCAGCAGTCAGTACCAACACAACTCAATCATGTTATGAGGGAGTTCTTGAAAAGTTCCTCTTAAACTAATTGGAAAAATACTTTTAAGTTTGAGACAAGTGATTTATATTACATGAGAATATGTTGTATTCAGCTTGTTATTTTTGTAAAAAAAAAATAAAAATTCTTGGTTGTTGCAATACATACAGTGTCTTGTCTGTTTGTGCTTATGGATGCCAACTGTTCCACATTCTTCTCCCCTTTCTCTGTTATGTTACCATAAGATGAAGTTGGTTAATAAAGTGCACATTTCATACTCCTAAATAACAGGTGAAACAAACAATAAGAAAAGATATTTGGAGAAAGAAAGAGAGAGTTACATATTAATGGTATAGCTGTGGCAACAAAAAATGGACCCTATTAATGCTTTTGCTGCTGTAGGCCTCTGTACATGCCCTGCTACACTGTTTGCCAGATGCTGTGGACATATATAAGTGAGCTGCTTTGGTTATCCTACTTTGTTCTGGAGGTCTGTATGCACCTTGAGTTGCTGACCTCATTGCTGCAGACAAGTGAATAAAAAAGTTTTGAGTATTTACCATACAATATATGTGCCTTATTGTGTGTCTTGTTGTGCTCAGGAGAAACTCAGCCCTAATATCATAAAGCAGACACTTGTAGTCTTAAAAACAATCAGTCTTGTAGGGTGACACGTCCATCAAGTGTTCAACAATTCAAACTCACATTCAAATCAATTCAGCAGAACTTTCAAAGTCTTAGCAATAAGCACAATGAGTTGGATACCACTGCAGCAATTGATAATCCTGATGTTTTAGTTATGAGCTCATCTGTGTACCAGTGTGTAAGCCACTTTCCATGATCTTTTGCTCTGCCTTCAGTAGAAAAGAGAAACATAGTGGTGGGGTAGCTATCTTTGCAGCCAGCAGTAGTAATTATGATGTAACAGATGCAAGTGCTTTCACCATTGATGGTGTAATAGAACTAGCAGCAGTTAATTACAAGTGGGGGAAAGAGAACTTAATTATTATAGGCCTATACAGACCTCCATCTGGTAGCCTAGGTATTTTCTTTGATGTTCTTAATGACCTGCTTATTGACATTGACAGTAAACACTACAATAAAAATGGCTGGGTTAACATTATACTAACTGGAGATATAAACATTGACTTGCCATCCAATGACTCTATATCTAAAAAACTAATGCTACTAGCTCAATTTAACTTAACATTTCTGATAAACGAGCCCATTAGAGAGGTCAATAGTATAAAATCATGCATTGACAACATTATAACTAACATGTCCCACTTTACATGCAGTGCATCAGTTCTGAAGCTTGCCACCTCTGACCACCAAAGAGAAACAATATGTGACAAAAAAATTACCAATGATGACAATGTTAAAAATCTCAACAGTTTTCTGAAAAGCTTACAATGGGGTGAAAAAAACAGCATTACTTTCAGTGAATTTGCATCAGATTTTTATTATTGCTTCAATGTCTCATGCCCAGAAATGACCTTTACAGTAAATGACTGCAAAAAGATACAAAAAAATAACTGGATAAATCCTGAGGCAAAAACAGCAAAAGAGAAAGTTAGACTTTTCCAATATGCAATGGTAAATAATAACAATAATAATAGACTAAATGTAGAATTTAAGAACTATCATGATTACTATAAAGATCTGCTGCTAGAAACCAAAAGTAAATATGTAGCCACAATGTTAAGAAACTCTACTAACACTGGTTTAGCTGTTTGGAAAGTAATAAATAGCTTTAGGGATTGTAAGGACAGATCAACTAGTGATTTTACTATAAACTGTAAAGGGCATATCATGAAATGTCAATGTCAGATTGCGAATGTTTTTAATGAGTACTTCTCTTCTGTTGGAAAATCTGTCATTGACCATTTTAAGAATCTTCAGTATAGATATAAGGACATTCCAATCAAACAAAGCATATACTTGGCTCCAACCAATAGCAAGGAAATCGAAAACATAGTAAGGTCATTAAAAATTACAAAATCAGCAGGCTATGATAAATTGTCTATCAGTACAATGAAAAGATGCATAGACAACATATCTGATGCCATGGTCACAGTAGTAAATGATGTAATTGCATCAAGTTGTTTCCCAGATGGTCTAAAGATAGCACAAGTAACCCTGATTTACAAGGAAGGTGATAAATCTAAAATTTAAAACTACTGCCCCATCTCAATCTTACCTGCATTTTCTAAGGTAGTTGACAAAGTTATTTATACCAGACTAAAGGCATTCCTAAGTCAATACTATTTAATATTTGACATTCAGAATGGCTATATGAAAAACAAATCAACTTCAGTAGCTGCAGCACAATTAATAGACAAAATAATAACTGCTGTAGAAAACAAGGAGTATGTAACTGGAGTGTTCCTTGATCTAGAAAAAGCTTTTGATTGTGTCAAAATCACCATATTACTTGATAAGCTGTGGAACTTGGGTATTAGAGGGACTGGCTATGAGCTAATAAAATCGTATATGAGCAATAGAAAACAATTGGTCTTGCTTAAAACAAACAATGGGTCTTTCAAATCTATATTATTCATATCAAATATGGAGTGCCTCAAGGTTCTGTCTGGGGACCCCTTCTTTTCTTGATTTATGTTAATGATGTACAGTATTGTTCTCCTAATTGTAAAAAAATATTGTATGTAATTGATACATAAATTGTGTGTAAACATGAAGACTATGACAGTCTGGAGGTGCTGTGCAACAGTGTAACTAATGAAATAGTCAAGTATTTTAATGAAAGCCATCTAAATACACTCCTGGAAATGGAAAAAAGAACACATTGACACCGGTGTGTCAGACCCACCATACTTGCTCCGGACACTGCGAGAGGGCTGTACAAGCAATGATCACACGCACGGCACAGCGGACACACCAGGAACCGCGGTGTTGGCCGTCGAATGGCGCTAGCTGCGCAGCATTTGTGCACCGCCGCCGTCAGTGTCAGCCAGTTTGCCGTGGCATACGGAGCTCCATCGCAGTCTTTAACACTGGTAGCATGCCACGACAGCGTGGACGTGAACCGTATGTGCAGTTGACGGACTTTGAGTGAGGGCGTATAGTGGGCATGCGGGAGGCCGGGTGGACGTACCGCCGAATTGCTCAACACGTGGGGCGTGAGGTCTCCACAGTACATCGATGTTGTCGCCAGTGGTCGGCGGAAGGTGCACGTGCCCGTCGACCTGGGACCGGACCGCAGCGACGCACGGATGCATGCCATGACCGTAGGATCCTACGCAGTGCCGTAGGGGACCGCACCGCCACTTCCCAGCAAATTAGGGACACTGTTGCTCCTGGGGTATCCGCGAGGACCATTCGCAACCGTCTCCATGAAGCTGGGCTACGGTCCCGCACACCGTTAGGCCGTCTTCCGCTCACGCCCCAACATCGTGCAGCCCGCCTCCAGTGGTGTCGCGACAGGCGTGAATGGAGGGACGAATGGAGACGTGTCGTCTTCAGTGATGAGTCGCTTCTGCCTTGGTGCCAATGATGGTCGTATGCATGTTTGGCGCCGTGCAGGTGAGCGCCACAATCAGGACTGCATACGACCGAGGCACACAGGGCCAACACCCGGCATCATGGTGTGGGGAGCGATCTCCTACACTGGCCGTACACCACTGGTGATCGTCGAGGGGACACTGAATAGTGCACGGTACATCCAAACCGTCATCGAACCCATCGTTCTACCATTCCTAGACCGGCAAGGAAACTTGCTGTTCCAACAGGACAATGCACGTCTGCATGTATCCCGTGCCACCCAATGTGCTCTAGAAGGTGTAAGTCAACTACCCTGGCCAGCAAGATCTCCGGATCTGTCCCCCATTGAGCATGTTTGGGACTGGATGAAGCGTCGTCTCACGCGGTCTGCACGTCCAGCACGAACGCTGGTCCAACTGAGGCGCCAGGTGGAAATGGCATGGCAAGCCGTTCCACAGGACTACATCCAGCATCTCTACGATCGTCTCCATGGGAAAATAGCAGCCTGCATTGCTGCGAAAGGTGGATATACACTGTACTAGTGCCGACATTGTGCATGCTCTGTTGCCTGTGTCTATGTGCCTGTGGTTCTGTCAGTGTGATCATGTGATGTATCTGACCCCAGAAATGTGTCAATAAAGTTTCCCCTTCCTGGGACAATGAATTCACGGTGTTCTTATTTCAATTTCCAGGAGTGTATAAGTGCTTCAAAGACTGCAATGATGGAATTAAACACAAGGAAACAAATAGAATTTGGCATGAAATTATCCATAGGAAATGACATTGTAAAAATGGACAAAGTTCTTTGGAATTACAATGCAGGACAACCTCAGGTGGGGCTTGCATATCGATTCCTTAGCCTGTAAGCTGTCGAAGAATGTATTTGCTAGAAATATGATTAGCAAATATTGTAAGGATATGGGTGTACTGAAAAATGCTTATCATGCCCTATTCTCATCAAATTTAAACTATGCCGTAGAAATGTGGGGTGCAACAGTTCAAGCCAACCTAAACACATTATTAATACTACAGAAAAAAGTTACCAGAATTATTTGTGGTGCCAAACCTAGAGAATCATGTCGGAATCTGTTCCCAAAATCAGATGTGCTTACCATTATAGGTGGAAAGTTATATTGCTTGTGAAAGCAATAAATCCAAATTTCAACTGTGACCTGCACCAGTACGATACAAGACAAAAGTTCAGATACCATGAAAATAGACACAGAACAGCTTTATATGAAAAAATGCACTTCATGCTGGGCTCAAGCTAGCCAATGCCCTACCAAAAAGTCCCTTCCTACTAACAAATTAAAAGATTAATTAAAAAGAATTCTAATTGAAAACCCCTTTTATTCCCTAGACGAGTACTATATCTATATGAAAAGTGCTTCGTAAGTATGTCGAGGTCATAGTTTTAAGTAACCTACAACTAATATAATGTTGATAACGACAGTATTGGTAATATTGTGATTGTATACTACCAAACATAAAATGCATCAAAATGTAAAATTTATTAATACAAACAAATCTTTAGTTTGTAATTTATAACTGACGCATTCAGAAGAATAATCTGTATGATGTCCTGAAACTGTATTATTTCTAGGGATTGTATATGATTATTCGATGTTGAATAAATATTATTATTATTATTTATTATTTGCAAAGGACCTCATTTTGAGTCATTTGAGATATGACATTTATTATTGCCACATGATTCACAATGCTCAAGTACCATCCTTCAGATATAAAAACCCATAGCTCAAAAACAAAGTAAGATATTGTTCTCCTCTCAATTTTAAATGAAATTGTGGTGTCTTATCTACTTTTCATTCCATGCAGTTTATGAGCTAAAGTCCACCATATGCAAAGTTTACCCAATGTGTTTTAACCTTCCCAAAATCTTTAAAATTTCACACTATGGTTTTTGCTTAATTTTATGCAGTGCAGTAAGTATCATGGGTAACAAAAATAAATTCAGTTCTTTATTGAGGGAAGATGTAAGACTGTAAGATGTGCAAAAATCGAATTTTTCATGTAATGTTTTTCAAAAAATCGTATGATACATACTTCATATTGGCCAAAACAGTGTCTCTCAGCGCATGCACCAGCATTTGGTGAGTAGTACAACCATAATAAAAGATGCCTCAGCATAGAAGGCAGGGAGTGCATCTGTATCAGTGAAAGGGTTAATATCATCACTCTTCAAGTTTATAAATATCATTGACTGAACCTGAAAGTGAGTTATCCACTTCTGTCAGATCCTCAGTTTTGACATCATCTTAAGGATTTTCTTGAACTATACCCAAAGCTTCAGCTGCCCAGAGTATAGTATGCTTGGTGTTGGTGACCTATATTTGCTCTTGTGAAGGTATGTCATCACTATGATTCACAAGCAGCTTTGAGTAATGTCATTTAATGGCTTCAGTTACTCACTGGTCCATGGGATGTACATCTCAATTATCATCTCACTTTTTAACAAAGTTTCTGGTGTGTGGGATTAAACATTGTCGAACAATAGAAGAACCATCTATGGACACTCCTTAGACATAAGATATTTTTGAGCTTTAAGAACAAATATGCTGTAAAACCTATTATGAAAGAGATCTGCTGACATCCTCACACTTTAGTAATGTTTTCCTCACACTTCAATAATTTTTATAGTACACAGGGAAAGTTTCAAGAGAAATTTTTTCCAAAGTACTTGACTTGACAGATCATAAGTGGTGAACAGTGATTGCACAAAGCGTTAATGCATACCTTTACTGTCAATCACTCTTTGTTCTTTAACACCTGCTATACTCATGACATTTCATGACAGTAATATGTTGCTAGTGACATTTTAACACATTCCAGTTGGGCCACAGTGACTGCTGCAGTACTTTTTCCACTTGTGTGTCTCCTACTTACTAGATGGAGGAGGAAAATATATTACGGTCTATTTTAGAAATATTGTCATTGATTTCAAAACAATTATCATCAATTTTGGAAACAGATTTTCTCATGCAGCCTCAGAATTTTTTCATCAGTCAAACTTTCCCCCATTTTATGACAAACTTTTGCGGTCAAGACAACTACAGAAGCACACTGCAACAAATGTGCAGGAACTGACCTTGTGTGTAATATATTTTTTCAAGTCACGTAGCACTTTTTGGAAGCAGGATCATCCATTTGCCAGCTTTCCAAAAGTACTAAAAGACCCAAAAACTGACTTCAAGCCATCACTGCTCAGAAATAGTACATCATAAAATAGCAATCAGGAAAGGTGCACTCAGAGATTCTTCGAGTGCTGACTGTTAGGGAAATTACAACATGCCCTTAATTTCTACCAGCAATGACTGGAATGTGTTAAAATTTAAGCATGTTTGTTGTGCACTGTATGGCTGATAAAGTGTGTAACCCTTTTTCTTTACCAGATCGTGGCATTTTTGACTAAACAGAACAGCTGCTGTGTTGTCTGCTGATAAGTTTTTGCTCAAATTGTAACTGCCATATCCCATCACCCTTCACCATGCCAATAATTTTTGTGAAGCACTAAACTTTCCAGATGCCACTTACACATTATTCATAATTATGGGATCTGAAGTGCACATACTTCTATTGCACTGCTTTCCAAACCAAGTGTGAATGGTTTATCCGTTTCCAGGCAAGTCAGCTGTCTATTAATTTTTACCATGGAAAATGGAAGAGAACTGTTCCACAAATTTATCTTTTTTTCCATAACCATTAGTTTGAATAGCTTCAGCAAACATACTACCAACTCAATAGTTTCTTACCATAAGTTTTGTTGCTTCTAATTTCATTCCAAGTGAAAACAGTGCATCCTGCATTTTACACTTGTGTTTTTCCTGAACACAATGTTTGATAGAGCATGGTTTGAACAATGACATACAGCTAAAACTGTATCACAAGAAGACAATAATGCTGGTGTTTTTTAGATTGAGTCATCAACTCTTGAAGAGAACAGCTATAGGACTGTCAAGGTAGCACTTGAAATTAAAGCCAGTTGTTATTAATTGTATCTGCAACTGAACTGGAATGACTGTGATGACAAATTCTTTTAAGCTGTCATCTCTTAGATCACTCAGATAACTGAATCAGGTTAACCAATTCTCAAGAAAACATTAGAACCCCAAAATTACTCACTCCTACATCATATAATTGCAAGCTTGTTTGTCCTAGAAAGATCAGTTACTGAAATATTCATGAAGATTAATAAATGGTTCCTAACCAATACTTTGTCACTAAACCTTGAAACTTGCATGCCGTTTAGGACATGTAAGAGTCTTCCCACCAGTATATGCCTAAAATATAAGGACAAATAGATAGAAGAAGTTGACAGTGTTATATTCTTGGGATTGCAGTTTGATAATAAATTCAACTCAGAGGAGCATATGACAGAACCACTGAAGTACCTAAGCAAATCTCTACTTGCAGTGCAAATGCTGACAGGCATAGATCACATAAAAATTTAAAAAATCTGGCATATTATGCTTAATTTCATTCCATAATGTTATACAGGATTCTTTTTTGGTGTAATGGAAAGCCAAGCTAAAGTTCTCCAGGTCCAAAATTATATAATAATAATTATTTGTAATGTGAACTCAAGAACATCCTGTAGAGGCCGGTTTAAGGAACTAAGAATACTAAATATTGCTTCTTCATACATTTATTTCTTAATGAAATTTATCATTAAAAATGCAGCCCTTTCAAACCAACAGCTCAGTTCACAGAATCAATACAAAACTAAGAATAATCTTCACAAAGGTTTGAAGCCACTAACTTTGGGCCAGAAGATGTCCATTATTCAGGAGCACACATTTTTAATAACTTGTCACCAGCCATAAAATGTTTAGCTACTAATAAAGTTCAGTTTAAGAGGAGCCTAAAGGATTTATTGGTGGCCAACTCTTTCTGCTCAGTTAATGAATTTCTTAGTAGAACTAACTGATGTGTATATGTTACTAATAATATCAAATAAGGTGGGTACTAGTACAATCTGACTTCTGTACAAATTCAGTGCAGTAATGCAATCGTTGTAAATAACTGTTGTAAAATATTTTTCTATTGATCGATGCATGGTTATGACAGCTTAAAAAGAATCAGTGCATTAAACATTTACATATTTTGTGACAAGTTATTTAACTGTTCATTACAAATATGTTAAGATATGTTTACTGATTCCACAGCCATGCAGTTCATTTCACCTGGGACCTGTGGAAGGTACATTAGCACATTTTTTTCTTTGTAAATATTTATTGAGTATTGTTGTTTTACTGACATGTTCAACATACAGGATGATCACCTCACTATGGATCTATTGGAATGAAAAGTACATGTAGTGTAACGTAATCCAACCCTCTGGCAGATTAAAACTGTGTCAAACTGAGACTTAAACCCAGAACCTTTTCCTTTTGTGGGCAAGTGCTCTACCACCTGAGCTACCCAAGCACAGCTCACAACCTGTCCTCATGGCTTTACTTCTGCCACTCCTACATTCCAAGCTTCATGGAAGTTCTCCTGTGAAAGAATATTGAGGAAACATGGCTTACAGGACAATCATGTTTTTGTACTTTCATATATTTGCGGTACATGAAGTTCAGAACTCAGATATCAGTCCCGCAGAGCAGTTCAATGCAACTCTCAAAAATCCTCAAGAAAATCGACCTTGATGTTTTCTGAGTGGCTTTAATACTCTAAAATAATGTTGATTTTTCGACAGGCATCGTAGTTATGTGGTAGGAAGGTTGACTCCCATGTGGGGTGGGGCTTTGGTTCGATATCCAGTGATGTAAATTTTTAAACAACACCTTCATACGAAAATTTCCTGGAAGTATGAAATACATAAAGATGAAATAAAATTTAAATTTAAATTTTTTAATTTAAAGACTCATTTAATAAAAGATCAATAATTAACACAATGACTGCCGCTGGCTGCTGGGATCAGAGCAGAACTACATACCTGATGCCATGTTGCCATTGGCAGCCACAGAAGAGCCTCATCACCAGGTAAGCAGCAATCGACATATTAAGAAATAATATTGGCAATGAAAACAAGATTTGTGTGTGTAATATGTAATTAGAAATTAAAAGACGAGACTTTTTCTTAAAATGCCTATTAGATATTGATGGTAGGCAATGGAAACCTCATAACTCCATGTGTCTGTGAAAACTCATAATTCCAGTAACTAGTAACATATCACTTTATACTGTCAAGCCTCAATATATCGAATTTGTAGAGAAGGCAAAATTTATTCAATATATCGAGGGTTCAATAATATGTTGTTTCCATGTGTGAAGGGGTGGAGTTTCCGGGTAGGGGGGAGGGAGGGGGATTTTGGAGGGGGGGGGGGGGAAGAGTACAACCTACTTTTTTTTATGATTGTACTGTGATTTTTTTCACATTTGTGTGATATAAGACCATGTTTCGTTTTGGCAATATAATAAAGAAACCTAATTAGATTATTATGCATGTTGTTTTATTTCTTCTGAAATTGATAACAATTTATAAGTTTAAATTAAAATACTTTCATCATAAAAACATTAAATACAGTAAAAATTATGCAGTATATTCATAAAAATTTCTAGAAATCATTGGCTTTAAAAGTTATCCATAATTTTGGCTTGCTTTGAACTTTTGATCACCCATGAATCTGTTTTATTGTCTATGATTACAATGTCTGAGAACACACTGTCCTTTACCTCCTCACACTACTCCATGTACACTACAATTGTGTTGAGAGCCACTCTGGCATGCAAGGCATCATTCACCTCCCCCTCCCCCTCTTTTTATTTGTCTTCAGCATTGTGGCCGCCCTCTTTCTCATTCGCTGTCTTCAAGGAGTCAACAGTCTCGGCTTCTGTTAGTGATCCTGCTATTGCGACATAATTGTCCACATCCATGTAATCTTCAAAACAAACGTGAGCGGTGTTCACCACTTTCATCCAGTTGGACCCGAGGATACTGATGGGGTGTCTCCTGCAAGCATTGTATAAAATAAAATGTCTAACCAAATTCCCAGTGTCAGAATCAATCTAAGATTTTACATGCTTAAGTATTGAACCCACCAACTGCTCATTTTCATCTGTCATCAAAAATCCACATTTGGAAATAATTGCCAATTCTTCTCTCTTTCTTGTTTCTCCGTGCTTTATCCAGCATTCTGATAGCATCTATAATGTTGATAGTTGTACAGTTGTCATCATCAATATTGTGGACTGTCATACAGACCACTTCATAGCTATAATTTTCTTTGACATTTTTGATTATTCCTTGACCTATTTTGATGTATTGTTAGGTTGTAAAAATTGTGCTGTAATGGATTTTAACAGGGGAATAGCATTTAGTAAACTGCAATTGTCCACAAACAACACAACTTTTCGATTTTCAAGAGTCATTTTACCCAGCTGGAAAACATTTCTGTAGTCATTCATGCTTTCTTGTTCGCAGTGTACCCCACAGCGAATGACTTACACCCAGAAAAAACATCACGGTTCTGTGCCAGTCATATTTGCTGCTGACAGAACAGTAACATGATCTTTGCTTAGCTTGCCCATGTGACATTTTTATCCTCAGAATGTCAAAGGTTTGTCTGGAAGACATTTGTGAAAGAGCCCAAGTTCGTCTGCATTAAAAATGTAAACATGTTTCTAATTTTTAAGATTCTCTGCAATTATGACTTACACTCATAATAAATTTTGTTATGTACCCTGATACTTCGCCCATTCACCTTTTGGAAAACAATACTGTGTCTTTTCTTGAAATTTTATAAATATCTGTTACTCACACGAAACATATCTCAATGCTGCTGCAAAATAATCTGCTTTTTCTTTAAAAATAAGTCCACCAATGTTCATATTATTGTTCCTCTGTTGTCGGAACCACAACACTAAACACTGTTCTAAATCTGGAAACTTAGCCTTTTCTTGTGGTTTCCGATCTGCCCATTCATCCGTGGTAATCATGCAGCCTTCATTTTTGATTATTGTCGACAGTGTTCTTGCCAGAATCCAATACTTTGCAGCTGAGTCCTTCTTTATCTTTGCTGCTGCTTTCACTTCATCAGTTAGCTTTTGCTTTTCAGTGGCTGTCAGACATTTCTGTTTAGAGCTCACAGTTGATACTTACAGCTCACTCATAATCAGAACAAACACTGCCTCAAATCACACCTATATGGAAGGTGCATGAACTGCAATACAATGCAGATCTTACTGACATGTCAAAGCAGAAAGGGGAGGGCTCGGATTCCCATATTTGCACACACTTCGATATAGAGAGGTACCATACAAGAGACTTTGATATGTAGAGGCGACTTCAATAGAAAGAGTTTTTGTCCACTGAACTTCGATATATAGAGGTAAAATCTGCCTTTCTTCAGCCTCCCAAAAACTTCCATGGCGGGTTTTCTTTGAAATCAAATCAAATCAAATCTTTCACTTCCAAGGGAATGGAGTGAAGAGAAAATTCCATATAGATAGGTCTTTGATATATCAGGGTTCGATTTGCTGAGGTTTGACTGTATTATTTTTTAAGAAACCATTTTTCATCCACCTGTAAAATTCAATGAAATGAAGTTATTAGGTTTTCATTGCCTACGCTGATGTGTGTTAGTTAGCATATGTTTGACAAATTTTGTTTTTAAACAATGTGGATATTTGAATTGAACAAAAAAATTGACTGACATGAGACTCGGACCAGCAATTACTAGGCTTTCGGGCTGTACCAATTTTTATTTTACACTTCTTGGAGATGCTCATGGAACACTTATCTTTGTTTATAAATTTGCATCTGCTGAGAATTGAGGAGAATTGATCCCTTGTCTTTCATGTGACAGTTTGCAGTTGAGCATTCTACCAGCGTGTCACACTGTGCCTGTGTAAAAAGTGTCCCTACCTTATGGTATTAAACACAATCAAGAAACTTAAAAGTTGATTTTGTTGAGAATTTTAGAGGGTTACATAGAACTGCTTGAAAGTCAGATTGCAGTGTGTCTTCTTGTTAGCCACAGCCTAGAGGATGTTTCCAGAATGAATTTTTCACTATGCATCGGAGCATGCACTGATACCAAACTTTCTGGCAGATTGAAACTGTGTGTTGCACTGGAACTCAAACCAAGGACCTTTGACTTTTGCAGGCAAGTGCTCTACTGGCTGAACTAGATCCCCTGCAGATAGACTCCGTCGGAATGATGGTTGAGTGGTAGTGACCTCATGGTGGAAATCGACAATTCAACAGATGATGACTCAATAACTCACTGATTTGATGACCTGCATGACTGGATGGCCAGTATTTACATGCACCAAAAGGGTTTTGTTGTGGTACTGCTGCTACAAATGTCATGTACGTCACATTCCAAAGTGTTCCTCATTTTGATAACTAGCTGGACACAGATTAGCAGACAGTGGTGGCACCCTGTGGGTGCCGTATCATAATGCTGCACCAGCAGATTGTGGCAAGTGTCTGTTTTACTATATTATGCCCTCTTACAAAGGTTTGCACCATTACAGATCAATAAAAAGTTCTGAAGCACTTGAAAATCCCTTGACATTCATGGATCCTTTTCTAGCGTCCTTAAGTTACATTTTGAAACAAAAAAAGTGAGAGGTCTATAAGACCCTCTGAGGACTTTATGCCTGTACCAAGTAAAAAAAATCAATAACTTATTTAGCCCACAATAATACTGGTCTTTTTTTTTTGCAATACATATTTAAACTGGATACTGATATTCAAAACAGTAATTGAAGCCACTTGCTGTATATTTGATGTGTTGACCAGTCGACAGCCCCATAAATAAGGCTAAAAACACACACACACACTCAGAGACAGAGAGAGAGAGAGAGAGAGAGAGAGAGAGAAGGGGGGGGGGGAAATACTGGCAGGTGTTGGAAGCAAGAAAACAGGATAGGAAAAAGGCACATTCAGTCCCTCCTTGGTGCAGGGAACTGAGAGATGTGTTGCACATGATGAAGTGGAGAAGTGGGTAGAGAGGGGAGTTACGATAAGAGAAAGAGGGAAATCACAGAGAGTACTTTCAGGGCCTCTACTACTGGCAAGAGATATTGTAAATCATTTATGAAAATCAAGAACAGCAGATGTAGTAATGCAGAACCTTGAGGTACTCCATAACCAATAGACTACACATAAATATCGTATTTTTGTTGCAAAGTTTGCAGTTAAATAAATGAGATAACATAGCTACCGGCCCTTCAGCACAAAAATTCATTCATATCACTTACAAATTGCAAATCACACATCTGTACCTTTGTATGATCGGATGAAATTGTAGGAAAGTCCACATTCATATTTAAGTTAATTCCTAACAACAACTGATAGATCATTAGTGATTGCTTGAAAGTAATAGAAACAGAGTTCACTTGCAAGATACTAGCTCTGAGGGAAGCTTCATTCTCAGTGGCTGTACGTGCAGCAGCCAGGGGACCACATCATGTGGAATACTGTGACACAGTGCAGTGTACAGCAGAGCATCCAGGCTGGTGTCTGTGAGTTCTGATTGATGAGCTATGAGTGTAGCTGTCTCCTGGCCCGGATCTGAGCAAGCATTTGAATAATGCTGCTGGAGGCTGTGCTTCACCTTAAGTATCCAGAAGGCACAAGCATATCTGTGGCCTTGTGACATGTGGGCGGTCCTTTTCTCGATAGCAACACTACTGATCCCCTGAAGCATGCACTGCATGGAAGTGTGGCTGGTGCCCTCTAGTGGCTCCAATAATAACAGTGTATCGACAGACTGTTTGTATATAGTATGGTGTCCACAACTAGCAATGGCCTTGTGGTATTAGTAAATCGTCTTCTGATGAGAGACATCTGCATCCCACAAGTAGAGAAAAATGCTGGGCAAAAAGGTTGTACTGACAATACTTTTCACAATGATGATATGTAGTTACTTGCCAGTAGCAAACTTAATATTTTGGATGACATCTGACTATTAAAAGGCTGGTGTATGAACAAAGTGTTACTTCACAAACTACATGATTATTTGAAAAACTGCTAGGTTAGATTTTGCCACCCAGGATGGACTATAAGTGTTGACAATAATTTTGATTATAGAATATTTACTGATCTATACATTCAGAAAAGTTTACGGAACCATTTTATGCATCTGCATTAGGAATAACCTGTTTATGAGCAAAACTTCCATATTGAAAATAATAGTAAGTCATGCAAATTTCTTAATTAATAGCCTAATCAATTAATGAAGTGCACAAAAATTAGGTTAACAGAAATATATTGTAGAAGGTTTGAACTTAAAAAGCTCAAATGCAGAATCTGGAATGGAAAAAGTGGCTACTTCTGAACTGCAGTGTTTATTATTTCATAAGGTAAGTAGTTCCCTGGTATTTTACTATGTTGTTGGAAAGTTGGAGGCTAGTATTTACAATGAATGGTGTCATCACTATCAAATCAATTTATTATCTATTGAGTCTGACCTCAGTAGCCAGAGACAGTAGTCGTGTGTGTGTGTGTGTGTATTTTCTATAATTCAAAAGAAGCCTTTTTGGCTGAAAGCTTACTTGTGAAGTCTTTCTGTTGTGCCTGTATGCAACTCAACATCTCTACTATATCCTTTTCATAATATTGTTATCAGCACAAGATGTTTTCACCATTTTAGACTGTACCAGAAGTTTTAATTAGGAATAGTTTATATAGGTGTTTAACAAAACTGATTATATTTTTGCAGTCAAATAATATGAGACTACAACTGTAATAATGAAACAGTATGAAATTCAATGTAATTAAGAACAACATTACATGCAGAAAATCAGAGCCAAATTACACTTAGAGGCAGAAAGGAAAAATGGTTGAAAAGGTGCATTCTGGCACCTCAAATTTTAGAAATTACACACTGTGCATAGCCAACAAATTTCTTGGATAAGAAGAATTTTTACAATTTTACAAATGCTTAATGGTTACAGTTTTACTCTTTATATGGTTTTTTTTTGTTGGCTGCAACAAGTACTTTTACTACAAAACTGAATAGGTAATCATAGAATTTTTTTTTCATTTTACACTCGCAGTACACTTTGCATGCACTACTAAAGAACGTCTGCTCACAACCTCCAAACATCCAGGTGTTTAGTTTGTGGGATTTCGGTTGAGCTGCAGCCCAAGGAAACACACTCATTTCTGTAAGACTTGGTGTGTTTCATTACAGATGTCCACATTACAAGTCATACAGCCAACTGAACAAGCAAGGTGGTGTGGGCCATTAGATTACAGAGTCAAAGCAATTGCAATTGTGGAGATATATCATTCATACTTGTCAATGTCACACAGCCCCCCTTCCCCCCCCCTGCCACTCCCCCCCCCCTCCACCCCATGCAGTGTGGATCACAGTTTAAGTGGAGAAAGGGGGGCGTCTCCGGTGGTGAAGGCGGCGAGGGAGATTGCAGTGATGTGATGGGGATATCCATCTCCAGAGGTATCCTGTACATGTTGTGCTTGGATGAGGTTTCGGCCTGCGCATGAGGATGAAGGTGTGTGGGGAGGGACTGTGTCCCACACATGATCAGCTGGCAGGATTCGAACTGTAGCCATCCCTAGGGGGTTACCGTAGCTCGGAGGAGCATGTGGTCAACCCTGCGCAGGAGCAGGCTGGAGCCAGTGTTCGACTGATGAACTGGGTCCCCAGTCGGGTGGGATGAGTTGTCTTACAGCAGGATGAAGCTGTGGTTGTTGTTGATGAGGATGGTTACGTCCTTCACAGCTTCGGGCAGGATGTTGGTCTGCAGAACCATTAGAGAGCGTAGGGGAGAGGAGGTAGAGAGAGAGGGCAAGAACCTGAGGAACTGCATTGATGGTGATGCAGACACATGATCAGGTGAGGGCTGTGGTAGCAGCTCTAAGGGGTCATAGCTTGAGTGCAAGTCCTCAGTGCTGGGAGGCTGCATAATGTTGTTGGGCATGAAAGACACTGGGTCTATGTGTGCCGGTTTCACTCAGTGGAGAGAAACAGTGAGTGGCAAAACCTTTAACCCAGATGTCCATCGTGTTAGCAGTGCAGGAGCTGGTGAAGCAAGTGAGGCCCGGACGATGTCATTGAGGGAAATACAAACTTGCATGAAAGGAGATCGGAGGGCACATAGGCGCAGGGGGGAGTATGATGAGATGGGAGGGCCAGGAAAATGTTTGCAAAATGGATTTGGATCTGGCTTACAAAGTCAGGAATGGAGGTGGGATTGTTGAGGGAGGTAGGTTGTAGCAGCTCCCCAGGGAGGACAGGGTTTTCACCATAGATGAACTCACTGGCAGTGCACTTGATCTGGTTTGTACGATGACCATAGGCTGAGGAATATCCATGGAAGGGCCTCGGTCCGAAGACTGTGGTGACACCGGAGTGCTGTCTTAAAAGTGCGATGCCACTGTTCTGCCAGCCCCTTTGCTTGGGGGTGGTAGGCAGTCATGTGACATTTGTTGATACCACAAAACTGGCAGAGTTGGGCGAAAAGTGCTGATTCAAACTGCCAGCCCTGGTTGGTGCTGATGGCAGTGGGGCAACCAAAGTGGGAAATCCAGGAAGGAACAAAAGCCTTAGCCATGCTTTTGGTGTTTATGTTGATGAGAGGTAAGGTCTCTACCCTTACTTACTTACTTACTTACTTACTTACTCACTGGTCATACCGGACTCGAGAGTCCATTACCGCAGCAACGTATTTTTGCCACCTGTCCCTGTCTTGGGCTATTCCCTTCCATTCACCTTCAATACCTAGGCTCCTTAAATCAGCCTTCACATTGTCCTCCGATCTACGCCTCGGTCTCCCCACAGGAAATTTTCCCTCTAGATGCCCTACCAGTACTCTGCACACTGCCCTGCCCTGCATCCATTCGAGCTACGTGACCCGCCCCTCACAGCCTACGTGATTTAATAATACTGATTATGTCAGGGCTTGAATAGAGTTCGTGAAGCTCTTCGTTGTGCAGTTTTCGCCACTCTCCGCTAATGTCATCCCTTTTTGCTCCAAAAATTTTCCTCAAAATTTTGTTTTCAAATACTCGAAACGGCTTTTCATTTTGCACAGTGAGAGACCAAGTCTCTCACCCATACAGCATAACTGGTAGAATAATAGTTTTGTATATTCTAATCTTTAAATTCCTAGACAATATCCGTGATGAAAGTAATCTATTCAGTGAGAAGTAGCACGCATTTCCCACCCGTAATCTCTTCTTCAGTTCGGATTCAATCTCATTTCTCGAAGTGATGTCCACGCCTAGATACTTAAATGTGTTCACTTTTTCAAACTGCATGTCTCCAACTCTTAACATTTCCTGATCTACTGCTGTTGGCATTCTAGTAATAACCAGGTATTTAGTTTTGTCTTCACTTATCCTTAGACCTACATCTTCACTAGCCTTGATTAACGCATTCGCATTTGCTGTTACAGATTCTTTCCTATCCCTAATGATGTTTAGATCATCTGCATACCCTAATATCTTAATATGTCCATTTAACTCCACACCCTCTGAATTATCTGCTGCCATTCGTACAATATATTCTAGGACTAAATTAAAAAGTAGCGGAGACAGGGCATCTCCCTGCTTAAGTCCGTTCTTTATTACAAATTCTTCTGACTCCAATTTCCCCATGCATACTCTATGTTTTGTGTTTTGCAAACTCGCTTCTATAAGTCTAACATACTTCTTTTGTATTCCAAGTTCCAAAAGAATTCTGTACAATTTTGATTGCAATACTGAATCATATGCTTTTGTAAAATCTATGAAAAGATTATGAACTGGTTTATTGTATTCCCATTTTTTTTCCAAAATTTGACGCAGGGTGAATATTTGGTCTATAGTAGATCTGTTCCTCCGAAAGCTGGCTTGGTAATCCCCCACAATTTCATCTGCATATGGTGTAAGCCTGCTTAGCAGAACATTTGAGAAAATTTTGGAACATACTGGTAATAGCGATATCCCTCTATAATTACTACAATCCATTTTGTCGCCCTTCTTAAAAATTGGGTTCAGAATCGACTCCTGCCACACTTCAGGTGTCATCTCTGAGTTCCATACTTTAGTTATCACTTTGTGAACTACTTCCACCAATTTCTGTCCCCCATTTTTAACTAATTCTGCAGTTATGCAGTCTAATCCTGGTGCTTTATGGTTATTCAATTTGTTGATTGCATCTCTTACTTCCTATAACGTTGACTCAGGTCTCTACCCACCGAGATAAATGATCGATGCAAGAAAGAACATAATGGACACCCTCTGAGAGGGGAAGGGGGCTGATGAGGTCCAGGTGTACATGGCAAAAGTGGCCAGATGGAATGTCCAGTTTGCAGAGTGGTGGAACAGTTTGCCTGGTGACTTCGATGTGCTGGCAGGTGATGCAGTTCCAGGCCCAGGTCTAACAATTGCGCTTCATGTCTTGCTACATGAATCATCGGACACCGGCATGTTGATAACTTAATTCTGGGGGTGTGCTAGAGAATGTAGTGTGCCAAACACTGAACAGAGGAGGTGGGTGGGGATGAGGGGTCGGAGGGTGCCGGCGGAGGAGTCAAACCAGACTTCCTCTCGGATGTCTGTGAATTTGGCTTTGGTGAAAGTCAGTGAAGTGGAGGTGCTGTTGCGAAATTTCTGTGTATCCTCGTCCTGGTTCTGTAGGGATGCGAGGTCAGAATGGTCGACAACCATTGAGATGGTGCTAATGCCGGAAAGGAAATCTGCAAAGATGTTGTAAACACCTTTGATATGGCGGACGTCAGTAGAGAACTGAGAGATGAAATCAAAATGCCGAAAGTGACAGGGAGAGAGTCATTATGGGGGATGCGTATGGCATCTGCTACTGGTTTATAGTTAGTCAGGATGTGGAAAGGTCAGCGCTCAACGTAATGGCAGAAGTGATTCACCACCTCATAAACTGTTAAAAGTTTCTCTTTGAAAAGAATTGAAGTGGCATGACCATCTTGGTGTAGAATCACGCCTACCATGGAGTCACTAACATCCATGGTGATGAAGAGTTCAACATCTGAGATTGGATGGCTGAGGGTGACGGCTCGGGTGAGAGAGTCTTTCACAGCCTGGAAGGCTGCGTGCATTGGTTCCATCCACGGAACTGGTCACATCCCTGAAGTTTGCTTACTAGTGAGGGTGTTAGTTCCCTGGCCACATGTCATCCATTTCCATGTGCACCAAAAAATGAAGGGCCAAGTCACAATATTGTAGCCTGTTTGGGGCTTCATTTGGTGTACATTCTGAATCTTGTAGGGATAGCAGCATAAAATATGCAACAAAATCTTTTGAACTGTTGACTGGGGAGAGATAATTCTCATGACACAGCCTGAGCACTGGCTGCAGACATTGAGGCATGTGCTGCACAGTCGGCTGAGCTACATAAACTTCATCAACATTTGCCAAGGGAATGGACTGCCTCCCTCTCCCTGCTGCACTACCTAATTCACCGGTTTCTTAAAGTTTCTAAATCATACTGTTTAACCTATTTATTGACATGGGACCTCTTCACAGCTGATTCTACACCTACACCTACCTCTGCATGGATACTCTGGAAATCACATTTAAGTGCCTGGCCAGGATTCATTGAACCACCTTCACAATAATTCTCTGTTATTCCAATCTTGAACAGCACGGAGAAAAAATGAACACCTATATCTTTCTGTGTGAGCTCTGATTTCCCTTCTTTTATTACGATTGTTTTTTTCTATGTAGATCGGCATCAACAAAATATTTTTGCACTCAGAGGAGAAAGTTGGTGATTGAAAAATCATGAGAAGATTCCACTGCAAACGAAAAATGCCTTTGTTTTAATGGTGTCCACCCAAATTCCTGTATCATGTCAGTGACACTCTCTCTCTTATTTCTCGATAATACAAAACCTGCTGCTCTTCTTTGAACTTTCTCGATGTACTCAGTTAATCCTATCTGGTAAGGATCCCAGACTATGCAGCAGTACTCCAAAAAAGTATGAACAAGCATAGTGTAGGCAGTCACTTTAGTAGATCTGTTACAGTTTCTAAGTGTTCTGCCAATAAAATGCAATCTTTGGTTCATCTTCCCTACAACATTTTCTATGTGTTCTTTCCAATTTAAGTTGTTTGTAATTGTAATTCCTAGGTATTAGTTGAATTTACAGTGAATTTACAGCCTGTAGATTTGACTAATTTATTATGTAACCAAATTTTAACTGATTCCTTTTAGCACTCTTGTGAATGACCTCACACCTTTCATTATGTAAGGTCAACTGCCAATTTTTGCACCATAAGGATAGCTTTTCTAAATTGTTTTGTAATTTGCTTTGATCTTTTGATGACTTTACTAGACAATAAATGACAGCATCATCTGCAAACAATTTAAGATGGCTCCTCAGATTGTCTCCTAAATCATTTATGTATATAAGGAACAGCAGTGAGCTTGTAACACTACCCTGGTAAAGACCAGAAATCACTTCTGTTTTACTCAATGACTTTCCATCAGTTACTGCGAACTGTGATCTCTCTGACTTGAAATCATGACTCCAGTCTCATAACTGAGACAATATTCTATAAGCATGCAACCTGCTGCAAGTCAACGTTAATGATATGGGCCTGTAATTTAGTGGATTACTCCTACTACCTTTCTTGAATATTAGTGTCACATGTGCAAAATTCCAGTCTTTGGGTATGTATTATTTTTAGTGTATGGAGCTACCTGTATTGCATCAGCATATTCTGAACAGGATATACTGAACAGGATATAAAATCTGTTAAATCTGAGCTCAAGAGGGTAATCAGTAAGCCAAAAATTGATTATTTTAGGACACTCCTCAGAGACATTCACTGGACTGATGTTTACAGTGCTCATGGCATGAATGAAAAATATAACATTTTTGCTAATAAAGTGCTTACCTTATTTGAACACTGCTTTCCCCCAAAACTTACCAAGGTTAGAGCAAAGTCTACAAAGAAGCCATGGATTACTCGAGGAATAGGGGTATCTTGTAAAACAAAAAGAAAACTGTATCTGTCAATCCGCAACATTTCCAATGTTGATGCTATAGCACATTATAAGAAATACTGCAAAATATTAAAGACTGTAATACGGATGTCAAAGCAAATATATTTCAAGGAAAAGATAGTCATATCAGATAACAAAATAAAGACAACATGGGATATAGTGAAGGAGGAGACCGGTAGAACCAGACATGAAGAGGAACAAATAGCATTAAGAGTAAATGATATGTTGGTGACAGATGTGTATAGTGTTGCAGAACTTTTTAACAAACATTTTATAACTGTTACTGAAAAGATGGGGTTGTCAGGTTCGGTAGATGCTGCTATGGATTACCTTAGACCAGACATTTCAAGTAACTTCCATAATATGAATTTGACCCTCACTACCCCAACAGAAATAATGTCCATCATAAAATCTTTAAAATCAAAAACATTTAGTGGGTATGATGAAATATCAACAAAGTAAATTAAAGAATGTGATTCTGAGCTAAGTAACATATTAAGCTATCTGTGTAACCAGTCGTTTATCAGTGGAATATTTCCTGAATGGCTGAAATATGCTGAAGTTAAGCCACTGTTTAAGAAGGGAGATAAAGAAATAGCATCAAATTTCCGTCCAATTTCACTGTTGCCATCATTCTCAAAAATTTTCGAAAAAGTAATGTACAGTCGTCTTTATAACCATCTTATCTCAAATAACATACTGTCAAAGTCACAGTTTGGATTTCTAAAAGGTTCTGATATTGAGAAGGCTATCTTCACTTACAGTGAAAATGTGCTTAATTCATTAGACAAAAAATTGCAGGCAACTGGTATATTTTGTGATCTGTCAAAGGCATTTAACTGTGTAAATCACAATATCCTTTTAAGTAAACTAGAATATTATAGTGTAACAGGAAATGCTGCAAAATGGTTCAAATCTTATATCTCTGGCAGGAAACAAAGGGTGTTATTAGGAAAGAGACATGTATCAAGCTATCAGACATCATCCAACTGGGAACTAATTACATGTGGGGTCCCACAAGGTTCCATTTTGGGCCCCTTACTTTTCCTTGTGTATATCAATGACCTTTCATCAGTAACATTACCAGATGCCAAGTTTGTTTTGTTTGCCAATGATACAAACATTGCAATAAATAGCAAATCAAGTGTAGTCTTAGAAAGATCAGCCAATAAAATATTTGTGGACATTAATCACTGGTTCCTAGCCAATTCTTTGTCACTAAACTTTGAAAAAACACACTACATGCAGTTCAGAACTTGTAAGGGGTGTCCCAAGAGTATATGTTTAACATACGATGACAGGAAGAAGAAGAAGTGGACAGTGTTAAATTCTTGGGATTACAGCTTGATAATAAATTCAACTGGGAGGAGCACACCACAGAACTGCTGAAGCGTCTTAACAAATCTCTGTTTGCAATGCGAATTTTGTCAGACATAGGGGATATAAAAATGAAAAAGCTGGCATACTATGCTTACTTTCATTCCATAATGTCATATGGGATTATTTTTTGGGGTAATTCATCAAGCCAAGCTAAAGTTTTCCGGGCACAAAAACGTGCAGTAAGAATTATATGTGGTGTGAACTCAAGAACATCCTGCAGAAGCCTGTTTAGGGAACTAGGGATACTAACTACAGCTTCCCAATATATTTATTCCTTAATGACATTTGTCATTAAAAATATATCACTTTTTCAAACCAACAGCTCAATTCATGGAATCAATACTAGAAATAAGAATAATCTTCACAAGGATTTAAAGTCACTTAGTCTTGTACAAAAAGGTGTGCATTATTCAGGAACACACATTTTCAATAACTTGCCAGCAGCCATAAAAAGCTTAACAACCAATGAAATTCAGTTTAAGAGAAGCCTAAAGGATTTATTGGTGGCCAACTCCTTCTACTCCATTGATGAATTTCTTAGTAAAACCAACTGATTTGTATATAAGTACAACATAACTTCTGCACAATTTCAGTGCAGTAATGTGTTCACTGAAAATTTGTGTGTGTGTGTGTGTGTGTGTGTGTGTGTGTGTGTGTGTAAGTATAATCTAACTTCTGCACCATTTCAGTGCGGTAATGTGTTCATTGTAAATAAGTATTACAGTAGTTGTATTACATGTTTATTACCTTATAAATAAATAAAAAACTTTTTTATTTTAAATTCAGTGCATTAGTATTTGTAAAATGACTCTTAGTGTTCATTAAAAAATGACGATCATTCCGCTTGGGACCTGTGGAATGGTACATTAGCTTAGCTTATTTGTTTTAGTTGTAAATATTTGTCATGTATTGTTGTTTTTCTGACATGTTCCACATCCTGGAGGACCTCCTCATTACGGATCAATTGGAATGAAAGTAAATCTAATCTCTAATCTAATCTAATCTGAAAGGAACCTAACTGGTATACTGCCTGGACTGGAAGACTTCCCTTTATTAAGTGATTTAAGTGGCTTCACTAATCTTAGGATTGTCTACTCCTAAGTTACTAGTACTCATGTTGGCAGCCATTCTTGATTTGAATTCTGGAATATTTATGTACAATAATACGGGGTTCAACAAAAAGAATCATCCAATTTGGCACATCTATATTTCTGAAACTAATGAACATATAACGAATTTTGTTTTTTGATGAGCAGGAAACTCAAAAAGTATTCTTTCATACCTTTTCATAGGTGTTCAATATCCCTCCCATGAGATGCATGAAATATGTCAATGCAGTATTCAAATTATTCCCAGAGTGCAGCGATCATGTCTGAATTACACCTTCCACAACTGCTGTTATGCGATGTCTCAGTTCATTCATTGTTCTTGGTAAAGGAGGCACATAAACAGAGTATTTTATAAACCCCCACAGGAAATAATCAAATGCAGTCATGTTTGATGACCTTGGAGGCTGAATCATTTGGTCCATTGTAACCAATCCATCATTCTGCAATCCTTTGATTTAAAAATTCCTGCACTTCCAGATGCCAGTGTGGTGGTGACCCATCCTATTGGTAAATGAAGTTGTTCGCATCAGCCTTCAACTGTGAGAAAAAAAAAGTTCTAAAGCATGTCGAGATGTGTGCTTCCTGTAACTGTTTCCGGCAAAAAACATGAACTGTACACCTTTTCTTGTGAAACTGCATAAAACACGTTAAATTATGGAGAATCCCTCTTATGTTGTACAACTTCATGTGATTGTTCCATACCCCACACTCTCACATTATGATGGTTCATCTTTCCACTTAAATGGAATGTTTCCTCGTCACTAAAACACCTAAGCATGGAAGAAAACTGTCGTCCTCTACCTTCATGAACAGCTTGCAGTAGCTGAATTTTACACGGTTTTCTGTGTAAATGTTGATGCAAGACATGCCAGACGGACATCGAGGCATGTTGAACTGCATGGCGAACGGATTTCAGAGGACTCCTTGTGTAGCTATAGTGCATTGCTTTGATGTCTGTGTCAGACACTCTGGGACAGTCCAGCAAATTGCCTTTACACAAATAACCTGTTTCTCAGTATTGTCCATACCAACGCCTCATGCTCTTTGCTGTAGGAAGATCCACACCAGACCTAGTATGAAAGTCATGTTGAACAGTTATTACTGACCCGCACTGTGCAAAACATGGAACACAAAATTCTTTCTGTTGTCCAGACACCATTTTTACTAGAACTGAAATGGGCGCACACTGCTGCTACCTAGTGGGAACCATGTAAAACTTGTGAGTTTGCTTTTTCCAACAGTACATTGTTTACGCACGTATCTCAAATAACATTATAGTTATGATTTATTTTAAATCAGATGATTATTTTTGATACACCCTGTATTTCGCTATAATGCTTGTGAACTGAGGGGGATCAATTCCATTGTTTGTTAATTTATTTGGTATAAATCTCTCAATTGCTATTGACAATATTTCTTTGAGTTCAAGCCACATCTGGTCTACACTTACTGGTACACTGTTAATTTCAAAGGAGTGGCCGTTGTTTCTCAGGAAGGTGTCAAGTGAATTTTTATCTTCTTTTTTGAATAGGTATAGTTTTCATTTATTTTTGAAGGGTTTGGGAGTTACAATATTCAGACTCGCTATGACAACCCTGTTTTCACTAATCCATGCATCCAATTCGATACTTGTTATTAGCTCAGGATTATTTGTTGTTAAGAGGTAAAGTGTGTTTTCACAGCTGTTTACTATATTCTGTTTACGATATTCCCACAATCAAGCACCATTATTTGTGCTGTTCTGATAAAACAACTTTACCAGCTGTGCTCGATCTTTCTTCTTAACAGTCTTTGTATTGACAACTTCAACTTTTTTTAACTCTTTATACCAACAATCACTTCACAAAAGCAGTCAACAAGTGTCGCAAAGCAATAAACATCATGCTGTCGTCAAAATAGCAAACATTCTGACTGCTTATTGTGCTACATTTTCACCTGGTGTCAGAAAGTTGAACTATTATTTTTTCAGCATACTTTGTGAGCACACTGATTAATGAAGATGCCTACAATGTTCCACTGCCCTGTGATGTATACAGCCTGCACTGCAGCATTTGGAACACCATCAGTTTAATTACAACCACCTGATACATCATCATATAATCACTTAATCATGAAAATCTCTCCTCTGTTCTCTTTGACAAAAATGACACAAAAAATAACTGTTTACGGCAACAGACCATTATAATTTAATAAAACTTTATTCTCTGCTACTCACCAGGTGAAAGCTTGTTCTTTTATATTATATGAGGATCTTACTTCACTTCAAAAACACTTATTCTTTTCTTAACCTGCTTGAAGGACTTCCTTGTGCCAAGCACTTCTCTTTCTTAATTATTACTGTAGGCAACATTACTTTTTATCCTAAAATTATTTATTCAGCCTGGTGGACAAGATGTTGACATACTCCTGTGACCATTGGCACATAACGATGACAAAATAATTTTATTTCCATTTTGAACTGAGGAATGTAATAGCAGACTATTTCTACTGCTACTATCTTACTGGTTAATTGCATTACCAAGTTTATATATCATTAAGCCGAGAAAAATTTAGAATTAATTACACAATTTTTCCAACATTACTGCATTCAAATATAGCATAGATATTTTTTTCGTTAAGTTTAGCTGACAAAATATTCAATTACCATATCCTTCCAATACACTGCTTCCATTTACTGACACATAAAAAAAACAATCATTGAAACAGTTAACTTTTATGTATGTGAAAATGTGCAATCTGGATGAACTACATTTCCTCACAATCCATTGATAGGGTAATTAGACAACAGATGTAGAAAAAATTATATTAAAACTAAAAAAAAAAAAAAAAAAAAAAAAAAATCTGCAGGTTGGGATGGAATACCAGCAAAAGTCCTTAAATTTGTGTGTAAAATAATAGGATACTCACTATCTAAAATAATAAACCAATCCTTTGAACAAGAAAGCTTCCCAGAGGAGCTGAAGTATGCAGAAGTAAAACTGTTGCTCAAAAAAGGGTCAAGAGACGATATGGGGAATTATCGTCCCATCTCCCTCCTACCCGTCCTATCAAAAATCTTTGAAAATGCTGCTGCTATGCAGATTCGAAATTTTGTGGAGAAATATGATATTATTATGGAAAACCAATTTTGTTTCCAGCATGGCAAAAGTACTATTGATGCAATTAACAAGTTTATCGACAAGATCAACACATCATTAGACAACCATAATAAAGTTGCAGGAATGTTTTGTGATCTCACAAAAGCCTTTGACTCTGTAAATCATGCACTGCTCATCTATAAGCTTGACAAGTATGGGATCAAGGGTAATGTTCTAAATTGGCTTACTTCATACTTATCAAATAGGAAACAAAGAGTGATTGTTTCATCAAATGCAGCAAATTACTATTCAAAATGGAAAACAGTAGCCCAAAGTGTCCCTCAAGGCTCAATTCTAGGACCTATTTAAGTTTTGGTTCTCTGTTAATTATTTACCAAACAATATAAATGCTCCATCGATTTTCTTTGCAGGTGACACATCTGTATTAATTGAAAACCAGGAGCCAGAAAACATCCTTCTCTACACAATAAACACAATGAACAAACTAGAAACATGGTTCCAAGTGAATGGATTAAGGTTGAACATCCCCAAAACCCACATGGTCCAATTCAGAACAAAACATTAAAAGCCCCAAGAAATTAAAATAACTCATAAAAATCAGTATATAGAAGATGTGGATTCTGTGAAGTTTTTAGGGTTAAACCTAGATAAAAATTTAAATTGGAATAAATAGGAAGCGAAAGGCTATTTACAATTTGTACAGAAACCCATATAGCAGTTATAAGAGTCGAGGGACATGAAAGTGGTTGGGAAGGGAGTGAGACAGGGTTGTAGCCTCTCCCCGATGCTATTCAATCTGTATATTGAGCAAGCAGTAAAGGAAACAAAAGAAAAATTTGGAGTAGGTATTAAAATCCATGGAGAAGAAATAAAAACTTTGAGGTTCGCCAATGACATTGTAATTCTGTCAGAGACAACAAAGGACTTGGAAGAGCAGTTGAATGGAATGGACAGTGTCTTGAAAGGAGGGTATAAGATGAACATCAACAAAAGCAAAACGAGGATAATGGAATGTAGTTGAATTAAATCAGGAGATGCTGAGGGAATTAGATTAGGAAATGAGACACTTAAAGTAGTCAAGGAGTTTTGTTATTTGGGGAGCGAAATAACTGATGATGGTCAAAGTAGAGAGGATATAAAATGTAGACTGGCAATGGCAAGGAAAGCGTTTCTGAAGAAGAGAAATTTGTTAACATCGAGTATTGATTTAAGTGTTAGGAAGTCATTTCTGAAAGTATTTGTATGGAGTGTAGCCATGTATGGAAGTGAAACATGGACAATAAATAGTTTGGACAAGAAGGGAATAGAAGCTTTTGAAATGTGGTGCTACAGAAGAATGCTGAAGATTAGATGGGTAGATCACATAACTAATGAGGAGGTATTGAATAGAATTGGGGAGAAAAGGAGTTTGTGGCACAACTTGACTAGAAGCAGGGATCGGTTGGTAGGACATGTTCTGAGGCATCAAGGGATCACCAATTTGGTACTGGAGGGCAGCGTGGAGGGTAAAAATCGTAGAGGGAGACCAAGAGATGAATACACTAAGCAGATTCAGAAGGATGTAGGCTGCAGTAGGTACTGGGAGATGAAGAAGCTTGCACAGGATAGAGTAGCATGGAGAGCTGCATCAAACCAGTCTCAGGACTGAAGACCACAACAACAACAACAACAACAACAACAACAAACATGTTGACTACCTGTTAAACAAATTATATAGGTTTGCATTTGCTATGCAAATATTAGCTAGTGCAACAGACATGAATACAAGGAAAATTGCATACCACAGCTACTTTCAATCAGTTGTAAGTTATGGTATTATTTTTTGGGGAAATTGAAGCAATATATTGCACACACTAAAGTTACAGAAAAGAATAATAAGCAACATAAGTACTGCCCATCCAAGGACATCATGTCACCCACTATTTGAAAAACAACAGTTATTAACAGTTCCCTCCTTATACATCTATGATATTATCATCTTTCTACACAGCAATTTAGAGTGATTCGAGAAAAACTGTTCCAATCACACGTATAACACGAGAAACAAAGACAATTTTATGCTTCCCACTCATTGCTTAAACCTATATGCGCAGTCTCCTCAGTATATGGCAATGAAAATTCATAACAAACTAAAAGGAAAGAATGTTCTGAATATGAACCTAGAGACACTGAAAACAAAGCTATATGATATACCTGTCAAATGCTGCTACTACACTGTTTAGGACTTCATGAAAGATGAACTGAACATTTGAGCAGGATAAATTTACATATAGTCTTGTGTGTAAATGTAGCTGTCCTTCACAAAAGGGAGGAAAGACAAATAAAAGTTTATATTAATGTTAAAATTCTTTGTACCAATTAGGCCTAAGTTGTGTTATCCATTTTTTTGACGTGTCTCCCATACACTAATCATATGATTAGAAACTGTATGTTAAGAGACAAATAATACACTACTCACTATGAAAGAAAGAACAGAATTAGTCAGCTGGAGAGATATTACTCGCCATGTAATGTATTCACTAAAGAGCACTGAACCCCCTAACTGTTGATAGGTTCACAATTACATTGTCCCACTGCCCTTCCACCTAGTTTGTAATACTATGTGAAATTCCACGTTTATTTTTTAAAACATTTACCATTCCATTGCAAAGCGCAACTAAATTTTTGAACATTTGACAACCATTAAAGACACAGGCATTGAAACTTACATCTACAATGAAATTTACTTTTTTCATAAATACACTGAAAAATCTTTTTTTAAAATTGTTTCTTTACTGTCTACCCCAAAAATCTTTCTACATCCATCACATTGTTTACCTCTTTATCATCTAATCATTTGGGCACAGTTGCTACTGACAACTCAATGACAGACTTCTTTACTTTGCCAACTTCTCCTTTTCGACGGTACAACACTTCATCACAACATCACTTACATCAACTTTGACTAGCTGCTTTTTATTTGCTTTATTATTGATTACCAAAGCTTTGCATTTGTTGTCAACAACATCACTAACATTGTCAAAACTTTCATTTAGTAATAGTAAGCATTCCCTATCAACTTCACTTTTATTGTGTTCAGTTATCGGCAGATCAATTACACTACTGTTATTCACAAAACTTTGGCGTTTCTCTCCAACTAACACTCATACACTCTGTTTCAAACCCATCAAGTCCATCACTATTTACATTAACAATTTCCTGCTCAACCCCTAGATTCTGTACACCAACAGTATGTACATCCTCTGGGTCAAAAATAATTTCATTACTGTCATTAAAAGAACAATTTTGTACTTCTTCTGTCAATTCAGTCTGACAAAAATCAACAACTTCAACTTCCATTTCTTCATTACATAGTTTCTCAAGCTTGTGTGCACTATCCTGCAAATTCTGAATCCATGCATATAATGCTGATTCCAAACTCTTTCATATTTCATCTAATTTATTTTCTGAACGATTTTGTAGAGAGAGTATCTTTTTGTTACATTCATCCATTTTTTAACTCTACTTACTAATGTCACTTTTACTACACAAGTTCTTTTCTGGTATTTCCATTCTTGAATTCAACTTGTCCATGAACTTTTATCATTACTAGCTGAGTCTTCCAGGTCATTTTTTCTTTGTATCTTCTGATTTTCCCTCATAGTATTCACATTTAACCTAACTTCTGTCATTATCCGAGAACTATTCTTTTCCTCCTTTACACTACTGTAATCAGTGGGTGAAGTCCTTGACATTTATTCCATTATCTGATTACTAATAGCTTCATCATAAAATTATTTTATTTTATTTTATTTTATTTTATTTATAAAAGCAAAAGACCACATAGTCAGGGCAACCACAGCTGCATCTCAGAAATCAGAAAACTGCTTCAGCAGTATGAAAAGCCTTTTCATTGTATCTAATAAAAGGGATTTTCATACAGCTGAAGTGGTTTTCTAATTTCCAAGACCATCTTAAATGATATATTTTTCTAATTTTACCCCATTATCATCATCAAGTTCATTTCAACTACTACATCTTTTTATTCACCAAACTCTAGTTATTGCTCCTGATCTTCAAACATACTGTTATCAAAAGGTTCACTTTTGAATTTTACCCTCTGTCCCTTAACACTAAACACAGTTTTCTCCTTCCTTGTAACTCATTTTGGCAAACAGTTAATTGCACTCAACAGCAATAACAAATTATAGTTAAATTATCCCAGTGCCAGCTGTTGCTTCTGCTTGCAACTACCATCTGCTTACTGCTTCTGCTCATAGTCCCCACATCCACTCATTGTGTTGTTAACATCTTTAACCCTCCCGTGGCTTGTTTCTCATTGACTGCTGTCCCAAATGGCGTTGATCTCTCCGTCCCGGATTGGCTATAGCAGTGTTATTACTCTTCAATATTGGCTGTACAGCACTGTAATTAATTTTCTTTCTGGTATCAGTATTAATTGCACTGTCCCATTCACAAGCTGTGCATACACCAATCAGTTCATTAATTTTGCCACATGTCACTGTCTTTCACTGCATGAGTTCTTTAACACAATGCCTGTACTACAAAGTGCTCCAAAACCTGGACAACAATTGAAAGTCGATCAACCTGATTTTTATAAACTCTTCTATGTCACCTCTTTGGCAGTACATCAGTCTGTAGTTGTGAAGCTGAAAATCTTAACGATTATCAGACGATGTTTGCTGAAAAATATACACTACATCACAATTTTGGTTTTACTTCTTCACACATTTATTATCCTCAAGGTTCTACTGCAGGGATAATGACCAGTTCCTTAACTTTATAAGATAAAGAGCACATAAATCAGGTTTCTGCTCACAAATGAACAAGAGTCTAGTGGCAGGATTCATCAGATAAACTATAAAGTTGTTTAAGCATAGTTTTTAGAAACACTGTCTAATTATCAGCAGCAGCTCTAACAAGTCAATAAACAAAATGATTAATTGTAGCACAGAATGCAGTCTATACTTACATTATACGATGCAGCACACATGCTGTCTTGTAGTAATCCATCAGACAAAACTTACAACAACAGTTCACTTAGTTCGGTCCTTAATGAAAGTCAACATGCTCAACAATTGCTCATTTCTATGACAATGAAAGTATGACCCTCCTACCAGCCACAACAGTAGTCACTCAAAATGTCCTCAAACCTGAAACTACTTGTAAGTTATTAGGCACTAATATTACTGAATTCTTGTAAATGATAATACGTGGATGTTGTGTGAGTGAACACTGGGAGCAGACTCGACATAGCCGTTACTTGTTATTCACCTGAACAGGTCTCTTCCACATAGACATTATGTGGTTACTTGCTGGTTGCAGACTGACTATTTTGGGTGACATTGGACTATTTAACATTACTACAACTATAATAATGAAATAGGATAGAATTCAATCTAAATAAGAAATGGGTAGATTCATGCCATCATCACATTTGTATGATATGGAAATCAGAACCCAGTAACACTGAGACAGAAAAGAAGGGAAAAAATTGTTATTAGGAATGTAACTAAAGCAGATGGGAGATTCCAGCTTGCTTTGTCTGATACTCCAAGAATAAGGCAAAAATGATTTGGGACATTATGAAATAAGAAACAAACAATTCAGACTAGTATAACCAACAAAATTGAGCACCCAGAAATTGTGATACTTTCAAATCATTGAGCACCAGGTTAAATGATTTCCTCCTCAGAGTGGTTGCAAACAACCAAATGCAGATATGGTACATCAACAGATATTAGTTTAAAAAATACCCCCTCCAAGGGGATTCAGAATTCATCGTATCACTAAAAAGTAGTAATTCTGCTAGCTACAATTGTGTTCCTAGCAGAATGTTAAAATATTGCACTTAGCTGATAGGATTACCCTTAAGTTATCTTTGTAATCAATAAATGACTTTAGGAATATTTCCTGATAGATTTCAATACACTGTAGAAACAAAACTGGACATAATTACCTCTTATTATTCAGAATTATTTGAATTATTTGAGAAAGTGGCATAGATAGAATGTTAACTCATTTAGCTGAACAGAACTTGTTACCTGGCTCTCAGTTGGGCTTTCAGAAAGGAGTCTTTGCACAGAAAGCAATACAAGAGCTCACTATTAAAATGCTCTTGAGCTAAACTAGAAAAATTATCATGTTGGTAGATTCTGTGACCATGGCAAAGCATTTTATTGTGTGGATCTCAATATTCTACTTAGTAAACTAAAATCTTATTGCATTAATGTCATCCCTCATGCATGAACTGAATCTTATCTCCATAACAGAATGCAGAGGACCTTAGACTATCTCACAGGCATGAAAATAACTTTAGAATGGGGGAACATAACATATGGAGTACCATAGGGATTGGTACTCATCCACATGTGTTTCTAAATATGTAAATGACGTGGTGTGACTTCATAGAGCAGTTCAAAAACTGAAATATTTGCTGACGACGCAAGCATTCTCATCAAGGATCCAAACTCAACCCTAGCAGACACAGCTCAAATGATAGATAGAGAGGCTTAAGAGTGGTTCACAGCTAACAGTGTAAGTCTTAATCTCACAAAGGCTCATATTATGCAGTTTCAAATAAACAATAATTACCTATTAGCACCAGAAGTGGACATTAATGCTCATACATTGCATGAGGCACAGTTTGTAAAACTCCATGTGCTTCATGATAGATAACAAGTTACAATGGACTAAACATATGAGCAAACTAATCAAGAAGTTTATTTCAGCATATTATGTCCTTAAAAGCATGTCCAATTGTGTTGACCTAAAGACAAGAGTTTTAGTCCATCTTGCATGTCTTCATTCCCTGTTGCACTCTGAAATTATCTTCCTGGGCAGTGCACTAAAATAAATAAAGTGTTTGTTCAGCAGAAATAAGTCGCAAGAATACTGTGTAAAGTAGGTAATCTTACATTATGGAAAAGCCCTTTTAAAAATCTTGGAAATCTTACACTCACATTCCAATACATTTAAGCCTTAATGGTTTTTGTTGCTGATAATATAGATCAGTTTCAACTGAACTGTGATATACAGTCACAATACAAGATATAAAACTGATTTTCCTATAGATTTTGCCTCCTTAGCCCACGTTCAGACTGTATGAACTGTAATGATAAGATGTTTTACAAGGGCCTATCTAACATAAAACAAGAAACTGAGAATCTCTACCATTTCAAAAGAAAATTAAAAACATATCATACTTCATTAGCCTCCCTTTCCAGAAATTATTTGAATATCTATATACAGGGATTAAAAAGTTCTGTTAGCTACATTGCAAGTACCTGTGTTTGTTATAAAGCTGTGTGACATAATAATGTACTGTAAATAAGATTCAGTATGTACAGACATAAAAAAAAATATTTTCTGTAAAAAATACTATTTTCACCAAGGAAATGTTAAGTTGCTACTAATAGAGACACAGCAGCTACATAGTAAAACTGAGGAGGCAGCAGCAGATTTCTTTCAATTTACTTGATTAACTTTAGATGGGGTAAGTGTGAATAGCATTAAGCAGCATAGTGATAATTTATTTTCAATGGTATACAGGCAAAATTTCTTTGATGTGGTTGTCTCAAGTTGATGAATACCTTGACTAGTTCCACATTGCTGAAGCTGGTTCTTCTTGATGAGATCTACAGAACATGTTGACTAAATGAATGAATGAATGCCATCTATAACAAGAACTACTGGAGATGTGAGATGAGTCAAGGTAGACATGAACAAAAGACAAGAAGTACATAATTCTATTCTGAACCCTAGGCAAGGAGGCAAAGGCTCCATGAAAATTATTTTTGTGTGTTAAATTCTCACTATGTAAATCAGAGATCCGCTGAAACCACAGAGTCAAAGAGTGCGAAAAGGCCACAGTAGTTTTCTTGTTCAATTCTACCAGAACTAAATTTGTGCTTTCTCTGTATGAAATGCTGTACAGTAACTAAACTGAGAAATTGTTAGAAAAGTGCATCTATATTCTGTTATAATTACCTTCTCAAAAAATTTTGAGAATGCATAAAGTGGGGAGACATGTCTATAATTAGAGATCACCTGCTTAGCTGTGATTATGAAGCAGTATTATTACTGAACATTTCAATATTTTTGGAAATAAACCTAGGCCCTTTTACTGATTGGAAATTTAGCTCAAGGGGAACTCTAACAAGTCAACAGAGGGCGTCCTTCATCACCTCTCCACAGTTCCTGTCCTGTTCCCACCAGCCTCTTTGTTGGTCACTGTGCATGCGACGTCCTTATACACCAATATTCTCCATGCCTACGGCCTTGTGGTCATGAAACACTACCCTTTGCAATGGCATTCTGATATCGAACCCACCAAATCTTTCCTAATGCTCATAGTTAATGATATACTGATCCACAATTATTTCACTTTTGAAGGCCAAATCTTTAAACAAATCTACAGTACTGTTGTGGATACTCACATGGTACCATTCTATGCGAACTTATTTATAGGCCATCGGGAGGAATACTTCCTATTCGGTCTGTCTCTTGTCAGGTTCAGATTCATTGATGATATTTTGATGACCTGGATGCACAGCAAGAACAAGCTTTGCTGTTTCCACCATAACCTGAACACTTCTTTCCAAATCCACCTCTCCTGCTCCTTCTCCATATCAAGTGTAACAACCACCAACAGTACCTCTACTTTGATAGCTGCCACCCATTCCATGTCAAAAAGTCTCTTCCTAACAGCCTAACATCTTGTGGTCTGCAGTGGAATGCAGGAGTTGTCAAAATAAACTGATAACCTTCCATAAGCTTATACTGACAGATAATATCCTATTCAGCTAATCCATAAACAAATCTCCGACGCCATCTCCACTTCTAACATCATTCAACCTGTTAACCAGCTACTGATTAGCACTTCTCTGATCACTCTTGCCTGGAAAAGCTCGAACACATCCTCCACCAGGGTTTTGACTACTTCTTGTCATGTCCTAAGATGAGCGATATCCCACACAAATCACCAAAAGTACTGTTCCACCACCTATCCAGTGTACTGAATGTTCTTGTCCATCTCTATTCCAATGCTACTCCCAATCCTGAAACCAATGGGTCATTTTCCTGTGGTTTGCCCAGGTTCAAGATCTATCCTCGATCCACCATCTCCTATTGCAGTCCAGTCACAGTCATTTCCTAGCCAATAAAGGTCAGGCCCACATGTGAAAGCAGTCATGTTGTATATCAGCTACACTGTAATTACTATCTAGCATTCTCTGCATGTGTGAGAAATAAACAACTGCTATTCAAATGAATGGCCACTGCCAAACCATGGAAACTGTAAACTTGACCATCCTGTTGCCAAACATGCTGCACACCACAACACTACTGACTTCAACAGCTGCTTCACTACATTTCCCATTTGGATACTCCCTTCCAGCAGTTTCTCTGAACAATGCAGGTGGAAATTCTCCCTCCACCATGCCCTGCACTCTCTTAACACCCCTGGCCTAAACCTCCACTAACTTATTCCCACTACCTCACCTTACCTTTTCCCTTCTCTTTTCTGTCCAAACCACTCCTTCCTCGTCCAGATCTTCTCCCACCACTTTTTCTCCCCTCCCCCCTCCCTATACGGGCACTCTCTCTCTCTCTCTCTCTCTCTCTCTCTCTCTCTCTCTCTCTCTCTCTCTCTCTCTCTTTCTCCCTCTCCCCCTCCCTCCCCCCTTGCCTCTTTCTCTCCTTCTTCCCAACCCTCCCTCCCCACCCTTCTCTCTCCCTCCCCGTCATTCTCCTCTCTCCCCTCCCTTCCTCCCTTTTCATCTCCATTTTCCTCTGATTTTCCTCTTCCTTTCTCCCATCCCCTCCTCTTAAATCCCTTCTTGTTCTATCTTTTGCACTCCTTTTGTCTTGTTGTGCGGACATGGAGTAAACTGTCCAAAGGCCTGCCTCTTTCCTGTTACCCATTCTTTGCTTCATTCCCTGACCTCCCCCCTGCTCTCCTACTTCAATCAACTCAGGCAACTACTTTCAGTAATCAATTGTTAATCATCAGTCTTGCGGTGGTCATGGCAGTGTGCATTTGGGTGTCTGTATGGTTGTGTGTGTGAATGTCTGTACTTTTGCTAGAAAAAGAACAAAAGCTTTAAAGCTAGTGTGAATACTGTTTCCTGTTACATGTTTCTGTGCTCCATGCTTCGGTCTGCAATAGGCAAGTGATTGCTTTTTCCTTATTTTGCATATTACTCCATCTAGGAATTTCCAGTGTTGTTCAACAGAAAACTTCAGTGATTTTGATTGAGATACCTTCATATCCAGAAGAGTCTGTATCTGGTGTGTCTCTTCTGGATGAATATAAACCACAGAAACTAATAGCTGCCTATGTCCATGATCTGCATACTGGGTACACCAATTTATTTGATTTTACCACCTGAGCAAATGATGTTGAAGCATATTTTAGGAAGTCAGTAGTGTAATAACTGTTTGGGGACATGAATATTTTAAGTTCTGTGCTGCACTTTTAAAGAAATTGCCATAAAACCATTACCGCTTTACAGCCGTTTTTAGGCCTACTCTGTGTGTGCTTACTTTTGAAGTTTTAATAAGTATTAAGTGCACTGTCTAGATTTTATTAGGTTTAATTGCGTTCAGTAGTGTGATATCTGTTCGGGGAAGTAAAGATTCTAAGTTCTATGCCGCATCTTTAAAGAAAATAGCGTAAAACCGTTACTGCTTAACAGCTGTTTTTAGGTGTAAATTTTGTGCATGAAAGTTAAGTGATTTGAAGTGTAATTAAATAATAATTAATATTATATTTATATTAGAGCACTATAGAGCATAGTAAATAGGAAATTATCTTCATTTAGCGAAAGCTTAAAAAGTAGGCCTATGTTGTAAACAATCATGAGTATGCAGTGTTTTAGCTGTCATAGGAAAGTTAGTTCTGGGGTGCTATGCAGCTGTTGTGACAGATCGTTTCACTCGGGGGAATGTAGTGGCATGGAAATTGGGGAACAATATGAGACTCTTCTTAGGTACTGTAGAGTGTGTTCACAGGCTATGTTAATAGCAGAACAGGAGGGGAAGATTAGAGCCCTTCAGGCTGAATTAGATAAAGCTAGGGAGGAACTAATTAGGTTAAGGGGCGAGAAAGGTGAAGAGAAGTGGGAAGTGGTAGCACGGAACAAAGGCCACAGAAAGAGGACAGTATCCACACTTTCATTGTTGGCACAAAAAATAAATTTGCTCTGCTGCCACAGTTAAGTAATGAAGAGCCTCACATAGATGTAGATGTAGCTGATGCACAGCCGAATTCAGTTAGGAAGCCTGTTGCTTCAGAAAAAGTAGGAAGTAGGAAGAGAATTCTGCTGTTAGGTAGTAGTCATGGAAGAGGTGTGGGCCAACTTCTGCAGGGAACTTTTTCAAGCCTAGTGCATCTCTCAGCCAAGTGATAGAGGTCGTAGGATCTTTGTGTGTGGGTTTCACCAAGGAGGGTCATGTTGTAATAGTGGGTGGAGCAGGGAACAGTATCGATAGGGACCAAGGCTACAGTATTGAGAGTGACCTGGTAAAAATAGCATCAGCAACAAACCATACTGGTGTTGAGTTTATGCCTGTTTTCAAGCGATACGATCGACCCAAGTTGAACAGCTCTGTGAAGAGGGTCAATATGAAGTTGTATCGACTGCTTTGGGCCGGTGCTGGGTCAGGGATTGGTTTGGTTCCTGTTGACACTATTGGTAGGAGGGGCTTTACTTCTCTTGGTCTGCATCTCAATAGAGTAGGGAAGGATATACTGGCTAGGTTGATAGCAAATTCTTTATGGGGGGACACTGCAACTCATAGAAGCAGTTTTTTATGTTAAGCTCATTATCTACACATTCAATATTGAAACAAGGTGTATCTGAAAATGTTAAGCACAATACTTGTGAAGACAAAAAAAGTAACAGTAAATTTACTACATCAAAATATCAGAGGTTTAAAAAACAAAATTAATGAATTTTACATCTGTTTGAATGAGCTACAGTCTACAAATCCTGTTGATGGTTCAAATGGCTCTGAGCACTATGGGCCTTAACTTCTGAGGTCATCAGTCACCTAGAACTTATTAGAACTACGTAAACCTGACTTACCTAAGGACATCACACACATCCATGCCCAAGGCAGGAACCTGCGACCGTAGCAGTCGCGCAGTTCCAGACTGTAGCGCCTAGAACCACTCAGCCACCCCGGCTGGCAAAAATCCTGTTGATATTATTTGTATTTCTGAACATCATTTAGGTAGTGAAATTGAAATGCTTAATATGGAAGGGTATACCTTAGCTTCAAAGTATTGTAGAAAAGAGACGAAGAAAGGAGGGGTTGCCACTTACAATAGAAAGGGTCATAATTATAAAAACATTGACATTCTTAAATACTGTAGTGATCAGCATTTTGAAGCATGTGCCACACAAGTTGAAACACACAAAAGAAAACTAATTGTAGTCACAATATACAGGGCTCCAACTGGTAATTTCCAGCTATTCACTAAACAGCTTGATGCAGTATTAAATTTCTTAACTTCTAAAAATAATGAACTCATACTAAGTGGAGATTTTAATTTAAATTTTCTGGAGGATAGTCACTCAAGATCCATACTAGAGTCTCTTACCACTTCTTATAATCTCATTCCCTTAGTACAGTTTCCAACGAGGGTTATGGATACCAGCAGCACTGCTACTGATAGCATTTTCATAGATACTACCACACTAGCAAATCGTAGCATAAATCCAATATATAATGGCCTTTCAGATCATGATACACAGTTGCTTACATTTAATATAGTGGGGTCTGATTCAGCTAGTAGCAGGAAGTGGGAAACTACCAGTATATGAATAATAAATGAAACGGGAATTGAAGGCATAAAAAACTGTTTGAGGAATACAGACTGGAAAGATGTATACAATTTACCCAGGATAAATGAAAAATATAACTGTTTCTTTAATATGGTCATAGGCCACATTAAAAACTGCTGCCCTAAAAAAATAAACAAAGCAAATAGATTAAATGTTTCAAAACCTTGGATTGCAAATGGAATAAAAGTACAAAACTAAAAGAAGACTGTGCTCAATGTCAAGGGAAAGCAATGACTACAGAGCTAAATCACATTACAAATTTTATTGTAAAACTCTAAACAACGTAATCAGAACCTCAAAATGTATTTGTTTTGAAGAGAAAATAAATGCCTCTAATAACAAGATAAAAACTATATGGAACATAGTAAAAAGTGAAACAGGAAAAACTAATCAGGCAAATGAGGAAATTATCTTAAATGTAACAATGAGTTGATTAGAGATACCTCCAAAATTGCAGACGCTCTCAGCAACTTTTTGCTTTCAGTAGCAGACAACTTAGCTTTGCATAGTTTCTCAGAAGACAACGTAAAATATTTAAAAAATGCATTTCTGCAGAAGTTTGACAAAATTCAACTATATCCTATCTCACTGAAAGAGATTTCTAATATTATTAGCTCTCTTAAAAACAAATGTTCCAGTCGTTATGATGAAATCAGCACTACAATAATTAAATGTTGCTCCTCAGAACTTCGTGACATACTGAGTTACCTATGCAATGAATCCCTTCACAGTGGTACTATTGCAGATAGTCTTAAATATGCTATTGTCAAACCATTACGCAAAAAAAGGAGACAAATCATCAGTGGAAAACTTCCATCCCATTTCATTATTAGAGATATTTTCAAAAGTGTTTGAAAGGGTTTTGTACAATACACTTTATAAACACTTAGTACAGAAAAATATTCTCATTCACAGTCAGTTTGGAATTTGGAAAGGATTGTCAACTGATCAAGCTGTATTCACTTTTACAGATGATATAATAAAATTAATTAATCAAAAGTTATTACCACTTTGAATATTCTGTGATCTGGCTAAAGCTTTTGATTGTGTTAAGCATGATATCCTTATACAAAAGTTACAATATTATTGGGTAACAGGAGTAGCAGGCTCAAGGTTCTCATCCTATCTTTTTAATAGAAAACAGTGTGTGTCTGTATCAGGCTTAACACATAACAATAGTCATTCAAAATATGAAACCATCAGACAAGGGGTGCCCCAGGGCTCTATTTTAGGTCCCTTGTTGTTCCTATTACATATTAATGACCTTCCATATGCAGTGTCACAAAATGCAAATTTTGTCTTATTTGCAGATGATATAAGTATTGGTATCAAAAACAGTACCTGTGATCTCACTGAGCAATCAGCTAATGAAATATTTGTAAGTATCAATGGGTGGTCCACAGCAAATGGACTGTAACTGTATTTTGACAAGACCCAGTAAATACAGTTTAGTACCTCACAAAGAATACCTGACCCTATAAGTATAATGTGTTCAAGCAATGAAATTAAAGCTGCAGATAGTGTCAAATTTTTAGGGCTACAAATTGACCACAACCTAAATTGGAAAATTCACACTCTATACATAATGAAACACCTTAGTTCAGCTACATTTGCATTACGCATGATAGCAGAAATAGGTGATTTAAAAATGAAGAAGTTAGTTTATTTGGCCTACTTCCATTCACTAATGAGTTACGTAATCATCTTTTGGGGAAACTCCTCTCACAAAGAGAACATTTTCACAATTCAGAAACGAGTCATAAGCATTGTATCTGGTGTCAGTCCTAGATCATCATGCAGAGACCTCTTTTAAATCCTGGTATTCTAACTGCTGCTTCTTAGTACATATACTCATTGATGTCCTTTGTCATTTCCAACATGTCTCTTTTTACACAAAATAGTGCAAAACATGATTATAATACTGGGACCAAAACTAATCTGTATATGGACTATAAAAGCTTAACATTAGTACAAAAAGGAGTCAGATACATGGGTACTCATATATTCAATAACTTACCAGAGCATATCGGTCTCATAAGTGATAAAGATCGGTTTCAGAGTGAATTAAAGAACTTCCTGATGGCCAACTCCTAGTACTCCATAAATGAATATCTTCACAAGGATTATAGCTCATAAGTCTGCCTGCATTAGAATTGTACAATATCCATGTCCATGTATCTGAGTAAAAAACAAAACAAAACAAAACAAAACACAAAAAACACTTTGACCCTTTCTGAATCCCAGTGACTCCTCTCCAAGGAATCCATGGAAAATGATAAATGTAATGTAGTAATGTAATGTAAAGGGGTCAGCTTTATTTGTTGCCATTAAGTCTAATATGTTTCAATAATGAGTTGGTTTTTAAACTATATGTCCTAGATAGTTTTCAGAGAAGGCTTTGATAATGTTTCACAGTATGTCTTCTCAAGCCCATCTCTAGCAAAACTGTAATTGTCCCAATTGATTGTTGGATGATTACAGTAAGGTTGGGGTACTTACATACTGGATGAAATGAAGTTTTCTCTAAAATTTTTGATTGCATCAGGAGGTGAGTGTGGTGGTCGATAGAAGGACCCAGTTATAATAACCAGCTGTGATACTGAGTCTTGTGCAAACAATCTGGCTCGCAACTTCAATTTCTATTTCAGTAGATGTGACAAATCCATACAAACAAATATGCCTCATTCAAAATATGTCAATTCTAGAGTTTTTGCATTGTGAAACGTGGTTATGCCTACAATTTAACTTCATCTGTAAGGATAATTTACCAACATTGTATGTACTGTGACTGTCTTTAACATGTGTTACAGTGCGGGCTAGAACAGGTTTTCGTACCATCAGGAATTGTCAGAGATCACTCCCTGAACAATGCTTATGTACTACACCACACTATTAACTAAAATGACTACACTACAATGGCATTTGGCCAAAATCGGAGCAGTTGACTAATGAAGAACTTTGGATTTTCTCATATTTTGTTGTTGTCTTATTATAACATGCGTGTTATAAAGTATGCTGTTTCAAGAAGACGGTGCATTAAGATTCACCACAAGCATGATTTTGTAAATTAAATTTTGGTTAATGACATAGTGGAGGTAACAGCCTTCAGGAAACCCTAAGATGGAACTGTTGTTGATATCTGTATGTGTTCATTGTTGTATGAAGAGTATGCTGTTTCAAAAAGACGATGCATTAACATTTGTCACAAGCAAGATTTGTTATAATTATATTTTGGGTAATGACATAGTGGAGTTAAAGGCCTTCAGCAAATCCTAAGATGGAACTGTTGTTGATATTTGTATGTGATCACTGTGATATGGTGGTTAGAGATGTGGAGTCATGGAGGTAAGACCTATTCTTACCTCCATGTGTGGAGTTATGGAGTCAAAAGAAATGGGTTCACATCCAGCTGTATTCAGTTTTTTTTTTTCATGTTCACATTTGTAAAATATCCTGTGACTATCTCGTTGATGTAGGTAATAGAAGTACATTCTGAAATAGCTGGTATTATTTACATAGAAGACCTCTCTCTCTCTCAAGAGTGAGTTTATTTCAGTTTGATTAATAATGATGATTAAATTGATATATCGCTGTTTTTTTAGAATACGAAGTAATCTGCAGGTGTATGGTTAGCTGGGCCATTGCTAGGCGAACCTAAAAATTACACTCCCACTATGTTACCACCGCCGGTCTCTAGATACCCCACATCCCCTCCACCTCTACCAACGTCATAACAACACTTTTAATCATTAAACTTAAATGACCAGACGTTCTTATTTTCTGAGGATAGTCCTGAATTTTCATACTTCGTCCTCAATCCATTTAAACTTGATTCAGGACAACAAATGTTCCCAGTTTCTTATTTCTTGCCCTCAATATTTGAAATTTCACAAAAGAATTGAAATGGGAGGAATGTGCTGAACATTTTTTACTAGAGCTCAACTGAATGTACTTGTACAAGCAAAACAGGCTTCAGTTGCGGTCTGATTTGAAATTAAATTGTTCTGCTCTGTGCCACCTCTAAAAATTTTGGCCCCTTGGGCGGCCGCCTAGTGTTGCCTATTGGTAGAAAAGGGCCTGGTGATTAGGCAGGAACCTAGCAGTAAGGCTTAAAGTGCTGCGAGTGAAAATACCAGCAATTAATTTTTGCATGTCGTAAGCAGCGTTCGAATTCCAGACAATACATTAAATTCGGCGGTCGAGACAAATATCGCGTCACGTAGCGGGCGATTCTTGTCACGTGACCGATGTGCGATTTCAGCAGAACGCCAGTTATAGAGTACTCATTTTTTTGCTCATATGCACTACACAAGTACCATGTACTACGGGCACTTCGCGCAGAGGATGCTGTTTACGCAAACTATGTTTTTGTAATAAGGTTTTGTGAGTAGAACCTGCACATTATTTGCACACAACATTCTAAGCCCACTATTTTGATAAATGATTATTCAGGCAATACATAAGATATTCGCTATGCATCTCTTTAATTTCGTGCAATGTTATTAGATATTTGGTTTAAATACAAGTAATCAACAATAAATCATAATAAGGTATGTCAAAGGCAGAAGACGTTCAAACGTTTTGAATAAGGGCGTTCAAAAGCAAGCGAAACAACGATTAAGGATGAAGTATTCGATTTTATTTGCACAGGCAGATAGTTAAAGATTCATAAATGCGTTAATTTAATTCGAATAATTAATTTAACCAGTGAATCGATTTTCTTTAGTGGACAAGCCACGGAGTTAAATTTTATCACAGTCCAACATAACATGTTAGACTGTGATTTTATCTTACTTGTGGCATAATCGCTGGTGTAATCATATGTAGTCGGCAGCTTATATCTTTGCTCACGCTGTTGTTGACAGTTCGTGTAAACAAAACGCGCTTTTGTTTCGTTTGAAAGAAATTAATTCTCAAAAAATAAGACAGGCTAGACTTGTGTCGTATTCAACAAAATCGCCCTTTCTGCTCAGTACTAGGTGAGTGTCCTTCAAATCATATGCCCTTTTTTACTGACTATACCGGTTTTAGGGGCGTCCACATACGAGATGTGAACCATGTGCCAAAAGAGCTTCTAAACGAAATTTACGAAAGAAATTATATATGACTGCCGGGCGTTTTGTTTGGTAAAAACTCTTTATGTCAGATCGTAAGCTGCTGCCACTGCTCGTGTCCATGTAAATGTTTACTTCGATATTAGCGTTGCATTTGTGGTTTTAGACGGGCGTAAAATGAAGTAAATTTCTAACAGTGATTCCATAAACAACTTCTTCTCTTTTGGTATTTTTTCTGACCATGTCATGGAACCGTGCAAATATGTGAAGGTGAAATCGTACTGAAAACACGTCTTCATCAGATATTAGAAACAGTTGTCGTTCGTATTGTAGGCTAATTGGAATAGGGGCTGTATTAAAATCATTAAAATACAAGTAGTCTGTCTTCGGCTTGCGCTTACGTACATCACTTAATACATCAGAAGTAATTTATTTATTCTCTAATTCTACAGTGTTGTAGTGAAGATTTTCAGTGGTCTGAACATTCTCTTGCGACACCTGTACGTGACCGAACTAGTTTATAATTTTTCACTCTTCTTTTCGTTTAGAAAACCATAAAGGAGTTAATTGATTTATCTGCTTCTGGTTACAGGAAACGCACTAATTACCCTATTTTTATGTTTTTGTATTAATGCTGCAACTGGATCACATTTTTTTCTCAGGAGCTCCAGAAATAATCTTGGTACACTATCAGTTGAACAACAGTATTTCTTTTTTACAAGTGATTATTTTTTATGGCTCATTGTGCCTTTAGCCATTAAAACTGCACAGTATGAAGTGGTCATTTAATGTGAAAGTTGGCTGTGGCAACACCTATAGTTGATGTTCAATACATCATTTGTGTTTTTTCAAACAGTTATCAAAGTTTCATAGTCTGAGAACGAGAATGAAATCTCAAGAAATCTTTAGGTTCATTTTCAATGTGAACTAGAAACAAGATAAATTTTGGTCCAGAGTATTGGCATTTTGTTGATATTGTTTAGTTCTGCAAGATGTGAAACATTACTGGAAATATTAGTTACTGGGTCAATATTGTGCATTTTATCACACATTCAAGCTGTTTATTAGATATTCCATATATTTTTAGCTGTGAAGTTTAAAGGGCTGTCTTGTTTGCAGTATTTCTTCTGTGAAATACTTGAGAATGAATGACTGAATTTAACAGATTTTCTGGTTTTGCTCGATTCATTTAGTGGTCATTCCATCATACAGATATGGAAGAGGTATATAGGTCCGGATAAGCGGTTGATAGACGTAGTTGAAATAAATATCCTCTCTCTTTCAGATGGCAGGGTTTTGGGACCAAGGATAAATGAGAAGCTCTCAGAAAAAGCACTTTTTCGCTATGACTTGGAGAAGCTAAATGAAGTTATCTCTTTGCTCATATTTTCATTGCTTGACAGGATATGAGATTATATTTTGGGGAATTATTAAGGAATAAAGAGATGACTCACCAAAATCCAGAAGTGCTGTTTTGTCGACAGATATACAAACAAAAGGTACAGAGCTTCGCTTTGCTAGCTTTCAGAATGAAATTCCTTTCTCAAGCTCTAGGGAAACATGGACACACTCACGCATGCCTGTCTCCCGGCGCGTGCGCGCGCGTGTGTGTGTGTGTGTGTGTGTGTGTGTGTGTGTGTGTGTGTGTGTGTGTGTGTGTGTGTGTCACGCCTTTAGTTTGTGTATCTGCCAACGATGCAGTGCTTCTGCCTTTCGGTGAGTCGTCTCTTTATTCCTAAATAATTTTATTCTCAACCAGAACTCTCAATGCCTTATTGTATTTTGGGAAATCTCACCTCACACACAAAGAATCAAGCTACTGGGCAGGTGTGGTATTAGTTCACAAAGTTGATGTTGATCTCTGTTAAGGATTTATACTCTGAAATTACGGAAAATCTGTTCACTTTTTAGATTTGCGGTTGACAGCATGAATTTGCATAAAAGGACCAACAGCATCTGTTCAATAAATAGAATAAGGAGAAGTGATAGTGAATAGTCAAGTACAGTCTTAAGTACTGTTAAAAAGTTGGATAGTACTCGGAAATATACATGACAACAGTACTAAAGTCAAGGAAATAGAGTTATAGGGATGTACTTCTTCAAAATGTGTTGTAGCAGACAATACTTTTTGTGTTTGAATGGTAAAGGTTTACTTAATTGTGTGAAATGTAACTCACAAAGGTGAATTGAAAAATATATTTAAAAACCTGTCCATCTGAAGATGCTTCTGGGTAGTTCTACAGGCTCAGGTCATCCTCATTAGGATGTAATTTAGTTCTGCAAGTTTCCTACTATAGTGTGAATAGAACTGCTTGGGGGATAGTTAACACTTTGGAACTTAGTTCCTCCAATTGAAGCTGACGGAATTACATTCAGATCGTTTGCTGCTGCCAATGTGCCACAGCAAATCTTCAGGTTGCCTACAGTTTCCGAGTAGGTTGGTGCACGTGCTAAATCAATTATTTAATTTTTGCTAGCCATAGCGAACAAAACCACATTCTGACCCCTTCGGCAGTCTGCTCCTATGGCCTTAGTCTGAACCAAGGCACAGCTGCTAGATTATGTGGCTGTACTATAGCATAACATGACAAATAGTAAGTTATGAACACCTTCTTCTTGTCTTCACCATTAAGAAAATTGAAGAATAAAGTAAATTCTTGTTCCGTAACTGTTGTTATTGTTTTCATTTTTAGTTTAATTCCTTCCATATTTCAACTTTTTATATTATTGTTAACATTTAAATTTGAAAATGTGTGCATGTATTGTGGTGTATTCTGTATCTTGTGTCCATCTAAATAATAAATAAGAACAAATAAATGAAATCTGTGCACACAGTTTGTGGAGCAGCGGGAGTGTTTGATCACCTTACTGTCACTACACATGTTTTACTATCTGTCATTGACATCTGTATGAGGTGGTATCTGTAATTTCATGTTTTGAGACTTACCCCGTCTCTTCATTCATGCCTGCCAAACATACTCATCACCACAGTAGCAGTACAAATGTATGGCTGTAGTTTTGTGATACAGACAACTGTTTCATGAGAGTCAACCATTTGCGATACCTAAACTTGGTGATATTCTCCTCTTTGGTGTTGATGAGACACAGAAAAAGAAGGTATGTTAGAATTTAACTACTCATTGATGTTGAAATCACTCAAGATCTTTGTCTCCCTTTGCCCTCACAACAAATGAGTCCTTTCCATCTTGATGTGTGAGTGCTCTGGCTCTCCTTTCTATCCTTCCTGGACCTATTCCTCTTAGAACATAACTAATCATTCTGCAAAGTAGGATAGCTTTCTTTTTACTTTTTTAGACTGTGACTTTCAGCAGTACTTAGGACACAGTTGACGGACTTTTTTTATATTGAAAATACTTAATTGTTCTTAAGATCAGTAGTCGTCAATAAATGTCTATTTGTCATGTATAGTTGTGATAGCATTTGAGCTTTCCTTGCAGTTTTTCTGTTGTTGCAGTATTTCCATATGGCTTATTGTATTCATCTCACTATTAACAATGAAGTTTATTTTACTAACATAAGAGCACAGTGTCATACAGTCACATTAGGAAGAGTAAAGTGGACACTCAACTTTGACCTATTGAGTAATGTCGTTTTCAGTAGGAAACCAATGAAATTTTAGGTTGAGGAATTTTGTTATATATTTACCCCATGTCTTCAGAACATCAGAACTCTGGAATTATTGACAGATGATGCCAGAGTAAATCATTTTTGAGACTATGGGGTATATATGGAAGGGATGATTCAGTACTGCTACAAAGATACTTTTGCTGTCATATATAAAATTAGCAACCTGAGATTCAGTGTCCACAGCAGACTTATTTTAAACAAGGTAGAAACCTAGTGGTGGCAGATATTAAAGTGCAGAATGAACATTGTGCATGTAATATCATTGGTATCACTTTGATAGAAATTACATGAACTTGGTAATTATCTGATCAGTCTTTACAGTGTTTTGTAACAATCTGGGATGGAAAATGGCACCGTTCTTTCAACAAAAAAATGTGTAGATGGCATAACATTCTCTTTCACATACAAGGCAAGCCAAATCATTATTCTTGGGCCTTATAAACTGTATGAAGATGGTTCTAGTAGAATACTATCCATAAAAACAAATACTCAAACAAATGGGTTGTTGCTGGTTTTTCACATCTGCTTATGAGAGAGAAGGCTTGCATGTACGCAGTCTTAGGTAGTTAGTGAGTTACGTACATGTTGCATTGATCATTGGCATGATTTATATTTACATCATACGAACTGTGTCAGTTTGTGAGCTACGTATACATGGTTGCATGATGGCCATTTACATTGCAATAAATAAAACTGTGGCTGGTATTTAATGAAATTAAAATATTACTTTGTGTCACTATCCATGTTAACAAGTAAAATATAGGTTTAACAACAAAGTATGGCGGCGTGGTGAAAAGTAATGCCTACGAATTTTTTATGTTTTTTAAATAAAAATAATATGACTAATGTCAAAAATCTTTATTCTTCATTTCTGCATATTTGCAGCCCTCGGCCCCTTAGGGCTCCGAATTTCGTCGTGTAATATAGCGGTGTATAACGTAACAATGTTGGCATGTGAGAAGCAGCATGCTGTAATCGAATTTCGAATTCGAAGAGTTCTCCCACACATGGAGCACCCGCTCATTCAGCCTGACAATTCCAGGCCACACACGAGCGCTGCGACACCTGCAACAATCCGACGCCTTTGGTTCGCTATCATCGATCACCCTCCAAGCAGTTGCCAGTTGGCCCCATCCGATTTTCATGTGTTACCAAAACTTGTAGAACACATCCGAGGACTTCGCCTGATGGTGATGAAACGGTGGAAGCAGAGGTGAGATTGTGGCTCCGTCAACAATGTCAAACATTCTACAGTGACGGGATCAACAAAGTAGTCTGTGGATGGGAGAAATGTGTTCGTTACCAGGGTGACCACGCTGGGAAATAAATATTTAGACATGAAGAATGGGCGTGTAGCTGCTAATAAAGTTTGGTTTATTTAAAAAATTTTAAGAGGTTTCACTCAGAAAAAAAATCGGAAGCATTACTTTTCAGCATGTCCTCGTAAATGTATTTTTCTGCTTGTTACACAAGCTACATTTATTTGACTGAATATTCGTCCGTGGACTAGGAGTTGCCCAGAAGAAAATGGGTTCATGGGAAGAGGAACTCTGCGTTATGCAAGACACCTTTTTGCTGTTTTGTTTCACCCAGACATGTTTCAGCACATTTTATGCTATCTTCAGTGGGTTCTTTTTTTATTTTTTAACTTAGGCCTACATAATACTATTCGGCATTTATTTTGGTAGCTATTCTGCTACACAATGTACCACTTATCATGGTTTTTGATATTGTGGTGCTTTATTATATGTTTTTGGCGAAGTGAATAGGCAGATTTCGTGACCTAAGGTCGCTTGACACTGCACTTCCTCCGATTTTTCAAAATATAGGCAGAGTTTTCGCCGACTTTTTTTTTTTGCGACAGTATTATACACATATACATTACGCAATCTAATTTGTATACAACTGCAAGGAAGAAGAAGACAAAGCACATATCCAGGTGGCAACTAGAATGGGTCAGGAACATTGGAAGTTTCCTCCTAAGTAATGAGTTACAGTAAATTATACTGTAAGACAACGTCCGTCAATAGTAATTGAAATACAGTTGTAGCAGAATAATAGTTCATTTCGTAGATTACAGTGAGTTATTAGATGGAATGTTACCAGAGAACAAAGTCCAAGCGAATGTTCAGAATTTGCACAACGTTGGCTCAAAGATAGTGCTACAGTTGGAAACTGATTTATATTTAATACTAATGGTATAAAAATTGTACAGAGTTAACTATCGTTATTTTTGTAGTCTGGCATAGGAAATATGTAAAATAAATCTGCACAGAGCGAGCATCAGACTTGTTGAATAAATGACTGTGTTAAATTTTGCCATAACACACAACAAAGAAACTAATTGCAACCTTGTTTTCCAGATGAATTTTTACTTCGGGCTCTACTATTCCACATTCCCATGTATTGCAGCAAAAGATATGTAAGAGTTAGTTGCGATTAATTCAGTGATTTAAAATTTTTGGAGATTACACAACCATGGCGGCATTTAATGCGCTGACTCTTATGTTTCCCTGTCTTTGGGGACACGAATGTTTCAGTTTCCCATATCTCTCTGCGTATGAAAAAAATTACGTACTGTGAATTTTGGCGTGGAAATAGTCACTTACTACAATGTAAATTTAATTCTCATTGTACCTTCACACAGGTAGGGCACAGAGCATGCAGCTATCTCGATTCCTGACATTAATAACTTTATACGTAATTCGTGCTCTCATTTGACTCGGCGTGTCCCCATTTTTCAAAAACAGGAGAAATGTGTTTATGAAAAAGGGGGGGTTTCAGAAAGTAGCTGTGAAACTCATTTTTCGTCTTTAACTAATCCTTTAACAACAGGAGTAAGTTTTCGGCGATATTTAGCCGTTTTTTATTCGGTGTTCCGCACTATTCTGACTGCTACAAATAAGACGACACGACCTGTATTAGGGAATTCCGGCGGGCTGGTGTTCACAAGTGTTCGTACCACGGACGGATGTCCCAGCCTTCGCGAAACAGCAGTAGCGTACATTAAGCTCAATTAACCAGCGCTCTCGAGTTCATGTCCCCACTCCACGATGAATCGTACTTTGTTGTGCTGCTCCCGTGTTTCATACGACACATAAAGTAACGAAAATTAAAAATGCAACTTCCTGAACTGAAGGACAAATCAGAAAACAGGACTTATGAAGTAATGTCCTGTTGGAACAGCAAGTTCCCTTGCCGGTCTAGGAATGGTAGAACGATGGGTTCGATGACGGTTTGGATGTACCGTGCACTATTCAGTGTCCCCTCGACGATCGGAGGAAGAGATCACTGTCCTTAAAAAAATCAATGCCCAAGAAGATTTTCGCAGTTATTAAGAACAGTAGAGGGTCGACAAAATACTAGGTCACAGTTGTGATCTACACTCCTGGAAATTGAAATAAGAACACCGTGAATTCATTGTCCCAGGAAGGGGAAACTTTATTGACACATTCCTGGGGTCAGATACATCACATGATCACACTGACAGAACCACAGGCACATAGACACAGGCAACAGAGCATGCACAATGTCGGCACTAGTACAGTGTATATCCACCTTTCGCAGCAATGCAGGCTGCTATTCTCCCATGGAGACGATCGTAGAGATGCTGGATGTAGTCCTGTGGAACGGCTTGCCATGCCATTTCCACCTGGCGCCTCAGTTGGACCAGCGTTCGTGCTGGACGTGCAGACCGCGTGAGACGACGCTTCATCCAGTCCCAAACATGCTCAATGGGGGACAGATCCGGAGATCTTGCTGGCCAGGGTAGTTGACTTACACTTTCTAGAGCACGTTGGGTGGCACGGCATACATGCGGACGTGCATTGCACGGCGCCAAACACGCATACGACCATCATTGGCACCAAGGGAGAAGCGACTCTCATCGCTGAAGACGACACGTCTCTATTCGTCCCTCCATTCACGCCTGTCGCGACACCACTGGAGGCGGGCTGCACGATGTTGGGGCGTGAGGGGAAGACGCTGTCTGAAAACTTGTTCTGACAGTAGTTTGGTTTTTACACTGAAGCACCAAAGAAACTGACATACGCATGCTTATTCAAATACGGAGATATGTAAACAAGTAGAATGCGGCGCTGCGGTCGGCAACGACTATATAAGACTACAAGTGTCTGGCGCAGTTGTTAGATCGGTTACTGCTGCTACAATGGCAGGTTTTCAGGATTTAAGTGAGTATGAACTTGGTGTAGTTGGCACATGAGTGATGGAACACAGCAACTTCGAGGTAGCGATGAAGTGGGGATTTTCTCGTCCGCCCATTTCACGAGTGTACCTTGGATATCGGGAATCCAGCAAAACATCAAGTCTCCGCTTCACTGCGGCCGGAAAAAGATCCTGCAAGAACGACACCAAAGACAACTGAGGAGACCAACGTGACAGAAATGCAAACCTTCCGCAAATTGCTGCAGATTTCAATACTGGGCATCAATATGTGTCAGCGTGCGAACCATTCAACGAAACATAATCCATATGGGCTTTCGGAACCGAAGGCCCACTCGTGTGACTGCACAACACAAAAGTTTTACGCCTCGCCTGAGCCCGTCAACACCGATATTGGACTGATCGGACGAGTCTTGTTTCAAATTGTATCGAGCTGATGGACGTGTGCGGGTATGGAGACAACCTCATGAATCCATGGACCCTGTATATCAGCAGGGGACTGTTCAAGCTGGTGGAGGCTCTGTAATGGTGTGGGAAGTGTGCAGTTGGGGTGATATGGAACCCCTGATACACCTAGATACGACTCTGAGGGGCCGGCCGCGTAACCGAGCGGTTCTAGGCGCTTCAGTCCGGAACCGCGCGGTTGCTACGGTCGCAGGTTCGAATCCTGCCTCAGTCATGGATGTGTGTGGTGTCCTTAGGTTAGTTAGGTTTAAGTAGTTCTAAGTCTAGGGGACTGATGACCTCAGATGTTAAGTCCCATAGTGTTCAGAGCCATTTTGAACGACTCTGACAGGTGACAAGAACGTAAGCATACTGTCTGATTACCTGCATCCATTCATGTTCATTGTGCTTCCCAACGGACTTGGGCAGTTCCAGCAGGACAATGCGTCACACCACAGGTCCAGAATTACTACAAAGTGTCTCCAGGGACACTCTTCTGAGTTTAAACACTTCCTCTGGCCACCAAAGTCCCCAATCATGAAGATTATTGAGCATATCTGGGATGCCTTGCAACGTGCTGTTGAGAAGAGGTCTCCACTCCCTCGCCTTCTTATAGATTTATGGACAGCCCTGCGGGATTCATGGTGCCAGTTCCCTCCAGCACTACAGACGTTAGTCGAGTCCATGCCACATCGTGTTGAGGCACTTGTGTGTGCTCACGGAAGCCCTACACAATGTTAGGCAGGTGTACTAGTTTCTTTGGCTCTTCAATGTAAAACGCGTTGCGCTGATAGGAGAACACTTAGAAAGACTACGGGGGATGTATACACTACATCAAGTGCGGTTACTATGGTGTAGAACGCAACATGAGTGCGTGCTGAGTGTATTGGCCACAACATGACGCGTGGCGGATATGCCCCTGTTACATTGCATTTCGAACAGCAAGAAACCTTGCATTTTTTTGTGGGAGTTCAGTTTTCTGTCATTTCAATTTGACATTAAGTTAATATCCTTTACAAACTCGCAGCTGTAACGGACAAGTCTTTTAAAGGTCAAAGTTACCGTAATTTAGTAAAGTCGCGCAATTCTGAGACACGTAGCTCAGAAACTGTTCAAAGTAAATTCTCAAATAAAATTAAAAAGAAAGCTCATATCGTATAGTTTGAGGTGGTATTAATGCGATATTTTTAGAATTTAAATTTAATGTTAATTTTCTTTACTTCTTATATTTTTGCAGAAAATCACTATTTTAAATCGAATAAAAATTATGCCATGTTCCTTAGCAGTTGAGTTAAAAAAATATTAGTAAACTTTTCATTGTATGTACAGTGGAGAGCTGTAGAAAACATAAAAATGTAAGTAGTAACAGCGGCAACACCCCATGAATCGTGACAAGTCCGTTCTCGATCGCCTGCTGTGTATGTTTCATTGCAGTCCATCCCAACCTAAGTACAGCGTGAATTTAAATATTTTTATTTAATTATTTTTCAAGGAGAAGAGCTCCACAAAACGTAAAACAGAAACCAATGTACAATAAAAAGAGGTTCAAACTTATGTAGGCCTAAGTTTAATCTTTATGAAAATCTTGTTTATGCTTAATGGTGAATAAAAGTGTTTTAAAAATTGTGATAATTATTGTCCTGTTATTATTATATACATCCATCAACAACAGACATTCAACTCCAAAATGACTCATAGTTCACCGAAATCCTATATGTTTGTTGAGCGACGGGGTAGACAAAATGCCGCGTTGGGAAAAGAACGCAAACTGTACCGAATTTTATCTCGAAAACTCATAAACATGTCAGAGATAACTTTATGAAAGTTCTTTTTTTGCAGTAGCCTGCACGTGTAAAAATTATTAATTATAAAAAAAACGAGGTCAATTTTCTCATTTTTGGCCCGATTTGAAATGGAATAGTTCGTATAAGGATGTTCCAATGCGCTTCACAAGTTCCTAGAAAAATTTCATTAGAAAGGTCTACGTACACGGAACGAACGCTGATAAGAGAGAGTCGACAGTGATAGTAAGGACGCATTTGGGAACGGGGTCCCCACGCAGCGAACTGCGAAGAAGGGGGACGTTGCCGGGTTATGTGGAGGACGATAAGGAACAATTCGAAGACAAACAAACAAGCCTGAGGCATATCTGAAGGTAGGAGCTCCTGTAGAACGAGATAGAGGCTCCAACATTCCTGAAGGGATGAATAGTGTAGCACGTGAGTATGAAAATAATTTACAGAAATACGTATTGTTTTAGCATATTGTTTAGTGTCACTAGGGTGAGTATAATAAAACTTCCATCATTTTGGTTTTTTTTCCTTTTCGAAGAAATAAGCTTAAAAAGTAGTTCAATTTTACTGACAGACTAATGACCACTCACTTCTGTTTTGACGTTTTTCGCAGATTTTGTTCGTCAGCTTCAGGACCTGGACAAGAATTTAGAAATTAGCGGAAACTGAAAAACGACATACACAACATAAATGGGTAGAAACTTCCTTCGAGAGAAGTGTGAGCTATTGTGAAACTGATTTTCAAACTTGCAAGTGTAGGTGTGCGTACTTACTGCACCTAACGTAGGCTAACACGAAAGTCAAGATCTCGTGCAATGTATAAATTAACACACTGATATTTTGAGATAAATTGTTATTCAGTAGAATTAACAGTATATTTGTATGCAAAATATTCATATAAAATGTTCAAATCACAATTATTTTCAATGAGTTACAAGTATCGTTACAGATTATTATCAAGTGTTGCTTCAGCTGAAAGAGAACACAATATCGAGCAAATAAGTAAAACGAAATTTAAAATACCTCATTCAAAACTTTAGTGTTCAAGATAAATATAAAAATATGTATTCAGGATAGAAGACATTCCTTTAGGATTATTTATATCCTGAGGAAAACCAACCACACCAGAAGTGTCCCACCTTGCATTCAGGATGAATGTGACAAAGGAGTTAGTTAGCCTTAGGCTTCAGAAAGAACGTAATAATTCCAATAGCAAAGAAAGCAGGTCTCAATGTTATTGAATCTATTTAATAAGTTATTGTTGCAACGTACTGAAACGAATTATCTATGGAATGATGGAACGACTGTTAGCAGCCGACCTCAGGCAGACCAGTTTGGGGTTGCGGAGAAATGTAGGCAGTATACAGAAGCGGATAGCAGTATTCGAATCTACGGCTATGAGGAGTGTACATGTTGAATTAATCGACACAGAAGGCAGAATTATTTGTTATTTCGTGTTCCTCTTGATGCGTTACCATGTGTTTCAAACACATTCACAGTATACGAATTATAAGAATATGCGTGTATTATTCAACATGTGTTTTCCCATAATAACGTTACGTTACCGTATGACCCAAGTACTCAAATGCGTTCTATCATACAGCAGCAAACACGCTAAACGTTGGAAATGTTGGCGTTTGTATTTTCAGACTTGCTCATTCGTGCATGCTGTCACACAGTACTCGAGTAAGTTCATACACAAGTGGCCACGCTCCACATGCGACGGAAAGGAAAAGAGACGACCGCAGAGGAGAGAACAGTCATCTTACGTATGTATGAGCAAAATAAGACATATAAAGAAAATTGAAAAGCTGAACACAGAAATCCGACTGGTTTTGTATCATCCAACGCTATAAGGCGAGGACTGAATCAGCCTAGGAAGAGGCTCCGCTAAAACTTACTTTTAGAGATAAAAGACAAGTGCTGAAAATGGTGAAGCAAAATCCCAGAATAACATCAACAGAAGTTAGAGTACATCTGGAAGAACGTATTGGGAAGGTGGTTCATGAAAGAAGAGTTCATAGGGTTCTTACTGGGTACATCTGCAGAACACCAAGAAGAAAACCGTATGTAAGCAGAATAAACAAGAACAAGTGTTTGGTAGACTGGGGTGACAAAAGTCGTGAGGTAGTGATACGCACATATACACATGGCGCTAGTATCGCGTACGCAAGGCATCAGTGCAGTACGTTCGCGGAGCTGTCGTTTGTACGCAGATGACTGACGTGAAGAGGCTGGCTGTTTATGCCAGCAACTTTCAGCATCACGTAAAAAATACTTTGTCTCTTGTGCCTCTTTGAACATTGTACACAGAACACATTTTATCGACCACGCCCACACCTAGTTTATGGCGATTATAATAGGTAATCAGTTCCAGTTTCTTTTGTCCCCGGTTTCTTTTGTCAGTCGCTCCATCCATATGCATGCTGGAAATTACAATGACGTTTTTCTTGTTGTTTTTATTTTGGGCTACGTACGACTCCATAGTGCCCTCTTTGCGGAATGCAAACCTACTAGAAAACGGTTCTCTCCTTTTTATCTCTTTCAATTCATTGGGAATTTGCCATTTGTTCTTTCTGAGTGTTCCCACGTAGGACAGGTTGTATTTCGTGGCCAAGTCGTGAAGACGAGTGGTGTCGCTAAACCAGTTGTTAGCAGTGATATATCGGCTAGACTTAGCTAGAGGAGTAACCAGACGTTCAACCACGTCTAGAGGTTTGTTGCTAACCTGGAAAGGACCGTCGGGTTGCCTTCCTGCATAAATTTCCATGTTCCATGTATAGTATACACCTGAGTCTACTGCAGCTAGTATCTTCAACCCGTATTTTTGCGGGCTTGGACGGTATATACTGGATGTAAATTATACATGCCCCTGAAGGCCTCTAACTTTTCAACTATTTTAACATTTTCTCCTACACAATAACATTGTTGGCAGTTCAGTACAATCTTATGAAAAATGCCCGAATAGGGGCAAGACGATCTAGAGCTTTTCGCTGTTCTCTTGTTTTTCTGTTGTAAAACCTCAGAACCCGAAGTAAGAAACGGAACCGCGCGAGAGTCGGAAAATATCATTCCCGAATCCGTCGTTAGCCCATAAATCCTCGAGGTTTAGTTTCCCAGCTTTGTAGAGTACAGCAATATATAAAAGTCCAGTAAATGCTTTCAACTCTGTTTGATCAGTGGGTTTGACGTCTCTTTCCCTGAATAATGATCTTTCATGGAATCGATATATTGGTTTGTGGAATGTACAGTGATGTCCCACATGTTGCCATCAAATAAACATGCCCACGTGTCTTTTTGTGTGTATATCCCGAACTCTACCGAACAGGCCCGGGATTTTCCTCAGTGGGTTATGATTCCCCCCTTTCGACGAACGATAAGGATTTTTTTTCTTTCAGGAAATGGAGTCGATGACTTTCTTACCCTTCTTTTTATGGCAAACATAGAATTCAGCGTCCTGTTTGCCCTCAGATGAAACATTCGTGGCGCTTTACTCCGTTTCGGAGCTGTCCTGACGTTCGTCGATTATTTCCTCCGCATCCGTGTCACAGTCTTCTTATGGTACATCGCACACTGTGTGGCGTAGCCTTGGTACCAGGCCTGAAGGACCTGGTGCGGAACCCGAGAAACTCGAAATGTCACTAGGACTCATGTCACATCCCTCCAATAGAACCTCGGGTATGTTTTCGATGTCAAAAGGATTATTGAGATCATATTTTGGTCCAATGTCCATATTGACCTGTAACAAGTCGACGATAGTATATCATCATCCAGAAACGTTCTCAGATAGCCGTAAAGACAGTACATATATCACGTGTAACATATATAATCGCGTTGTATCTGTGAGATACCGTTCTTATTTGGCTACGGCATTTTATCGGCGAGTAAATGACTAAAAATGAGACACATCAGTATGTAAACGACTTACATCAAGCACCAAAATCGGAAAGCAGACACAATGCAGTTACGTGATAATATAGTCGCGTGTTATCTCTGCGATACAAAACGGCCTCACACCCATCAAACTGAAGCGAACAAAGTCACCGCACGGCTGGCACTCGCCCCGCAACTGGGTAGAGGAATAGGAGAGGGAGCAAGCTTGGCCCGCACACGCGCGGGCCTCCTAGTACGAGAATACGTAGCTTTGTATCTGAGAGATCACACGCGACCACTGGGGTGTTCATAAATGCTGCAGGAAGTACCTACATAAATTTAAGGAGATATAGGCGAAGAATTTATTAGCACCTAATGCTGTGGGCATGGACAAACACATATTCAGCTTTTCGCCCACTATCCAATATGATACTTAAATCGTTGTACACTACGTTTAGGATTTTTAAGTGTGTGTGTGTGTGTGTGTGTTTGTGTGTTTGGGCAGTTGTTCGGGCGGGCCCGCGCGCGTGTACTCAGATGAGGGCCTTATATTACAATGTAATGAGTGTATTATATTGTTTCCGACCTCCCCGCTTTATTTACTGCCGCGAGAATCAGCAATTTCATTCAGGCATAAAGAAGAATCAGTCTTGTCGCTACTGCGACCCTTTGCTGCAAACTGCAAGAAGCTTCTCACCAACAGGACGGGGATGCAAACAGACTTGTTAATGGAGACTAGAACTTCCTAAACTACCACCCGTCTCTCTCTCTCTCTCTCTCTCTCTCTCTCTCTCTCTCTCTCTCTTTCACACACACACACACACACACACACACACGTGCGTGCGTGCGCGTGCGCTCCTCGATGTGTTGTTTCACAGACTCTGCTTCGCTTTCAGGTCATGCAAAAATACTTGTTATTTTATTATTGAGATATAGGCGTGTTAAAATGCATACGAGTGAATGCATCAAATAATACAATTTAAGCATCGACATCAAATCCCTGCAAAGCCTGAACTACAATAATAACGGCTCTATGAACACGCCAGTGGAGGACATATTCATCTGCTCTTGAAGCTAACTTTTTTGCAAAGAAACTGACGCGATGCTAAATCTGCATTTTACGTACCCCAAGATTCTAACGCCTTCGAGTAATATTAGTATCGTCAATAACTGTTTTATTCTATATATTTGGCTCTTCCAACGCAAAGCACGTATGTATGACTTGCAAACGAATCGTCCAAATGCCAAACGGTGAGAACGACAGACGTATTAACACTGCCGTCCGGCGACATCTTAGTGGTGTCATGTGCAAAGTATCGCTCAGCGGCCGGCGACAGCACTAGCATCTTCTGCATTCTGTTGGTGTTTTGTTAAGGTAACAATAAGCTACACACGTCAACAAGTTTTTTGTTTTAATAAGTACTTGGGCCCTTTCATCATGGCAAACGAAAGTGACGATACGATTATTTACGATGAATAGGCGGACGTCTTGTCTGACGTTCCGGACGGCTTGGCTGATTGGGAAGAAGACATGGGATATAAAAAAAAATGAAAGTGAAGCAGAATCGTAGAAAGATAGCGAAATATGTCCAAGAAGAACGCGGCGAACGCTACGGTTGGCAACTGATTCGGATGACTCAGACGAAGAAGACAGTGCACAGTGGTCAGATTTTGATTTACCGAAGACCAATAATAAATTTGAAGGATCCCCGGGTCCAAAATATTTCCCAAAGATACACAGAGCGTCGAGGATATCATAGAATTATATATTGGGAACGATCTGTCTGAATATATTAGCAACGAAACCAACAAGTACTACAGTCAAAATTGCAACAGAAGGAAACTGGATTTTAAAAAATGCCAAATTTGTCGACGTTACGGTGCCCGAACTTAGAAAATGGTTTGGGCTTGCCATCCTTATGGGAACTGTGAAAAAAGCAAGGATTGATGATTATTGGTCAACGAATCCGTTCATAGACACACCGACATTTCGCAAAACGATTTCCCGCAATCGATTCAGATAAATATTATCATTTTTACAATTTTCCGACAACAACAATAAATCAGTTAGTGCCGACCGGCTTTTCAAAGTGCAATTCGTAATTGATTATTTTTCCAAAAAATTTAAAGAATCTTTTAATCTAAGTCAGAATATCTCAGTTGATGAAGGAATGATACCGTGCCGTGGACGGTTAAATTTTAAAGTTTACAATCCGTCGAAAATTACAAAATATGGCATACTCATTCGGATGCTGTGATATTCGAGTACAGGATACATTTCCTCATTCAAGATGTATTCCGGCACTGGACAGCCTTCAGCAAAAACAGTGCTGGAACTAATGACACCTTCTTATGGAAAGTGGCATCACCTCTAAATGGATAATTATTATAACAGTGTAGAACTTGCAGAGAAGTTACTTGAAAAGAAAATGCGAGTGTGTGGAACGATATGGCAAAATAGAGGATTTCCGGAAAAATTAAAGCGTGCAAACGTCAATTTGTTTGAAGCTTGTCATCAACGGAAAGGTGAAGTACTCGCACAGGTATGGAGAGCTTCGAAAACTAAAACGATACGAATGACCTCTACAATACATAATGCCACTTTGGCTGACGCTCAAAGAAAATGTAGAAAAACCAATTACACAATAAAAAAAACCTGAAAGTGTATTAGACCACAAGAAACACATGAAAGGAGTGGGTCGGGCAATGGTCAAAACAGTTTTGAATGCACCTCTTTAATTGCGCATTATTTAATGCATTCCGTACAAGTAGTCAGCATTTCAATACAGAACACAAGAGTCTCCCATTTCACGATTTTTTATTGACAGTGTCTGTTTCGTTGATAAAAGGCCATGTACCCGCTTCTGAACAAAACTTCGAGGTTGCCACTACATCGCGTACGTCTCATCATTATCCGGTTGACAGACTTTCCGCTCGCATAAAGCAACGCCAACTAATCTTATTTCCGAAACGAATAAACGAAAACGAAGAAACTACCATGTATGTTCCAAAAAGAAAAAAAAAAAACAACAACAAACTTAATGTGGAAGTCCTGTGGAGTTGCCTTACATCTTGGAGACTCTTTTGTTGCATATCATGTGAAATAGAAATACTAAGTACCAAAGCTAACGCAAATAAACAAACACATGAAACAAACAAATTTTGCATTTATTTACGTATATATATCTTCGAAATTTCATGAAAGTAGGGGAACAGGATTGAAAATTTACGAGAAGTAACGATGAGATTAGTAAAACTTAACAATTTATAATCTCCCGATAATGTCAAGAACGGCCTGCGACAAGCCGAGTAATCCGAATTAGCGCTGCCGGCGCCAAGCGAATAGATTTGTACGAGACGGGCGGACGCCAAAGCGTAAGTTATTCGAAGATTACTTCCGCAGCTACGTGATTACTCTGCTAGTCACAATAAAGTGCCTGGCATAGGGTTCAATGATCCACTCTCAAGCTGTCTGTCTACCGTTCCACTGGCGAACGACGCGCGGGATAAACGAGCACTTTCATTTTTCTGTGCGAGTCCTGATTTGTGTTATTTTATCGTGATGATCATTTTTCCCTATATAGGTGAATGCCAACAGAATGTTTTCGCAATCGGAGGAGAAAACTGGTGATTGAAATTTCATGAGAAGATCCCGTCGCAACGAAAAACGCCTTTGTTTTAATGATTGCCACTCCAATTCACGTATCATGTCTGTGGCACTATCTCCCCTATTTCGCGATGATACAAAACGTCTGGTCGTTTACATTATGTACTGTTATGAGTCTTATTCAACACATGCTATACGGTTGTATTATAAATTTCCTTGTTACTTCTATTCGTCCTCCTCATATTTATAATTTTCTGTTGTGCATTCTGAGTCGCAATATCGAAGCTACGACGAAGGAACAGAATATGATTATCATTTATCGTCAGACTGTCGACAAGAACGTTAGAGGCAGAAAACAAAATTGGACTGAGCAACGAAGGGAAAATAAATCAGTCGTGTCGTTTTCAAAATCAATGTCCTGCCTTGCGCTTAGTAAAACAACGCAACACCTAAATCCGCATGAACGCACGAGGACTGGAACCCAACTACCAGAGAATGCGAATGCACTTACGAGGCCATACACACGGCGGTACAATAGGTGCAACCACATCTGAGGGGCGGCCATGGAGGGGCTATGCTAACATACAGGGTGTTGCAACTGAACTTTTGCTATTTGTGAGAGCCTACATGACGAACGAGTGATAGTAGGATAATGAAACTTTGTGGAAACATTTGTATGCTCACTTCGGCATGGCCATATGGCCAGTGGATGTATATGTATTGCCGTCCCGAATGATAAGCGTTACAGTATACTGAGTTTTATTGTCACTGAGTAGTGTTTCGTTTTTCGCCGTTTAAGCGCTCCATTTATTTTCGTTAATTCATAATAGTTATCAGTTACACATATCAGTATACATTTTGTTTGTTTATTCTTTTGTCAAGAACAATGCACAGTTCAGTAACTGGTGAATCATTAGATATTGGAAGTATATCTTTTGCCTCCACAATATTTTCAGGTCGTAAGAAGGGATAGACGACTCATCGTGAGGGTAGTGAATAAGGAAGTAAGGAATATTATAAAATCCTGTGATCTAGAAGCAAGACAGGAAAGTAAAACAAGGTTATATACTTGCTGCCTGTTATGTTGGAGTATCTCTACAATCTGTTACAAAAAGTCGAAAGGCGTAATTTCCACAGGTATGACCCCTTTGTACTCCTGGTAAAAAGCGTCCGAGATAAGAAGTACATAAGTTTCAATATCATTATTTGGATATGGATGTAATAAGAGACATTATATTACGTACATGTGGACATCAAATTTCCACTGCAAGCTAGAAACAGTCGAGAAGCCCTCATGAATAAGAATGTTTTAATCGGATCGTCGCGACGAGAAAAAGCATTTCAGTAGTCGCATACACACTACCAGCATTAATAAACTAATTATACAACAGGCTACACTACTTTCATGACAACGTTTTTCGAACTATGTGAACTCTTCCTCTCACAAAGCACACTTGGCTAGGTTCCGCATTCCTGTCGCGCGCATTATTCTCAGCTGCTGGCGATACACTGACCACTGTGTTGTACCACGTACCAATTGTTTATTTCTATCAATAACAACTATTTTATCCGTGAATCACGCATTGACAGTTTGGCAAGGCGTAGATGAGTAAACAGCATCAGGCATATGCGTGTCATTCCGCCTGAAGGGACGTTCACCATGACTTTGATACTGCTCAGATGAAGAAAAGGAATAAAATCCTTTGGTAAGTTTCCATTCCAGTCGCCCAGTGTTAAAAATACGATGTGTAATGGGATTCAACCAAAATTCCAACAGAACTGGTGATTTATGTTTGTGTGAATTGTTAACCGTTTTTCATTCGAAGAAGCATCACCATTTACGAGTAACGGCCTCATTTCTCTTGTTGACAGGTTTGATAGTACTTATTTTGTCAAAACACAATTTGCACGAACTCTTTTTTGCAGCAGCTATTGTAACAGAATTCTGAAACAGGGTGTCTCATTAAACAAGTAACTGGCGACCAGAGAGCTCAATAGCTAACGAAAAACCTCATTGTGTCGGTTTGTGGTAACATAAGAGAAGAAATTTCATGTTTCTTTTTATACTAAGAAACTCATGTCTCACTAGCTGTCGATAACTCAAAGAATTACAGTCACTGGAATGAAAAAAAATAGAAAGTACTTATGATATATCGTCGTAGATAGAAAATTCGGTATGTTTACGAACTGGCAAAGTACTTTCCTCCTTGTCTACCATCACTCGCCAAAATCTAGTTTCGATGTCTCGAGCGGTTTAGGAGTTATGAGGGATGTAAGAATATTTCATTCGCGTGGGTGTGAGATGGAGAGTGAATGCGCTACATAGAATCCATTTTCTTGAGGCCGGGGACAGATAGAGACCTCCTCCCAAGTCTAAACAAAAGTTCAATATGTTAGCTAAATTTCATACGCAGCAACATAAAGTGTAATACGCACCAAACGCAAAATCATAGCGACCCCTAATTTTCGTTGCAAACCTTTTGAGTCTTGCGTAGTGTCTTACTAAAATGTGTACATCACAGTAAGCATGGCCATTAGCGAGACGATGGGCACTTCGCCACAAAGCTGACACACAACGCTACAAGTAAGGCGAAAATCAAATATTTTCAGTAAATAGTTTCTGTAAAATCGTTTGAGAAAGATTCGGTTCTGTCAGCGCAGAGCGTCGCCAGTCGGCGCGTGCGAAGTATGGTGTACGTGTCGCAATATACGCTGGACCAGCGCGACTTGTGCGGACGTGCGCGCCGCGCTGCAGTGCGTGTCACGTCCCACGTGCTATACGCGTCTCAATTTGCGCTTAGCCTTAGCAACGAAAATTCTGCATTGCGAAGTCTGAACATCATTCCTATAAATTTGAGTGTCCATACGGTAAATAGCTCTCCATCTACACTAGCGCAGGTGGCGCAAAAGATTAATCATAACCACCCTGTGCGTTTCCTGAAGTGGGGCAGCAGCCTTTTCAATAGTTTCGGGAGCTGTAGTACGGATGATATGTCTGGGCTTATAACATTAGCCTACATGGTCATGCTACGATGGTAACGGGAACAGCTGAAAGCAAGGGGAAACTATATTTTCCGACAACACGCTGCTCTATGTATGGTTTAACGGTGGTGGCATCCTCTTGAGTAAAACAGTCCCCCATATTAATCTCCGGCCGTCGGCTACTCAGGAATATGTTGTCATCACGAAAAGGGGTGTAATACAATTTATATCAACAAAAGGTAAACAAGTGTAACGGAATTCAGTTAAATTGGATGTGGCGATTATGACAGAATTAGCTAGGAAATGAGACACTAAAAATAGTAATCTAATTCCTTCGACAGCACCTGATTTAATTCGATTATACACCATCACCTTTGTTTTAATTTTATTCATCTCATCTTCCTACCTCTTTTCAGCATAATATCCATTCTGTAAGTCTTTTTCTGCGACTCTGACACAATGTCGCCGTCAAATCTCAAAGTTTATTTCTTCTCCTTGATCTGTAGCTTCTTTTCCCAACTTCTCCTCAAACTCATTTACTGCTTGATCAAAGTACAAACAGAATAACATGGAGGACAGGCTACAATTGTGTCTCACTCCTCTCTTAATTACTTGCTCGCTTTCGTGTTCTCATTGCTGCAGTCTGGTTTCTATACAAGTTACAAATGACCTGACAGTCCCTGTATTTTATCGCTCACAACCAGAATGAATGTTCTCTCTGCAGTGGTGTGTGCACTGGTTTGAAACTTTCTGCAGATTAAAAGTATGTGCTGCACCGGGGCTAGAACCTGGACCTTTCCTTTTCACGGCAATGTCAAATGCTTTTTTTTTCTTTTTCTTCTTCTAAAACTATAAATGCTATAAATGTGGGTCTGCCTTTCTTCAACACATTTTCTAAAATAAATCGTAACGTATACAGAGGTGACAGAAGTATTCAAATATCAACTGTGTGCTACAAAAAGAGAACATTTAACTACTAAAACATACACAATAAAATAAATAAATCTTTTCTACCTTTTTAACACACCTTTATTTCATTTTTACTGTCACATGTATTTTCTTACATTAAAAATAAATATATTTCCGTAATGAAAACTGAAAATTGTTTTCCCCAAAAGTAAGACATAAATATCCAAATAAACAAAACACACCACTCTAGTACTAGGTTATTATGCCTTTCCCATGAGTAATTGCTGCCAAACGCGTTGGTATGGAATTTACGTGCTTGCTGGTTGCGTCCGAACCAACCTTATTGCAGTCCTCCAGGCTAATGTATTTCAATTCTGTTTTAATTGTGATGTGGTGCGTCCTCATCCTATCTTCCAATTCTTGGAATATGTTCTCGATCGGGTTCAAGTAAGGCGATCGAAGTGGTTTTTTGAGTATATGTAATTTTCTTCAAAACAGTCGCGAACAATTGTTATTCAGTCAAATGCCATATTGCCATACATAAAAATTCCATCGTTTTTGGGGAACTTGAAGCCATGAACAGCTGCAAATGGTCTCCAATTAGCCTAACATAACCAGTGGCCACTGGTCGGCTCAGTTGGACCGGAGGATCCACTCCAGTCCATGTAAACAGTCCACACCACACATTTCACAGTGACTTGTTGACAACTTCGGTCCGTGGCTTCCTTGGTTCTGCGCCACACTGGAACCCTACCATCAGTTCTTACGATCTGAAATCGGGACTAATCTTACCTGTTCACGGTTTTCCAGTCAACTAGGGTGCAACTGATACGGTCACGACCTCAAGAGAGCCTCTACAGGCGATGTCGTCTTGTTAGCAAAGGCACTCGCGTTTGTCGTCTGTCTGCTGTCAAAGCCCATTATCGGCAAATTTCGAAGCACCCTCCTAACGGATGCCTTTGGCAGGCTTGTTAAGAGTGGAGCTTTAGGATTCTTTTGTGTCAAATCTTTTTGTCTGGTTCTGTGTCAAGTGTGTGTGATGTTTTTTAAGAGAGTCTTTACGTTTCTTTGGTATCTTTGTGTTGGGTCATAGGTGATCTTGCTTATTTCATTCCCTGCCAGAAATTTTTCTGTTTTCTCAATATATTCTGCCTCTGTTATTAAGACAAGAGCATTCCCTTTGTCTGCCTTGGTGATGAGAGCATTGTGTTGTTTTAGTTTTCTGTGTATACTGACCAGAACAGAAAGCACACACACGCAAGGGAACCACTTCCCCATCACACACAGAGACATAAATAATGAACAGAAGTCGTCGTAATTCGCGCTACAGCTTTCATAGCCTTTCTCGCCACCTGCGATACACCTCTCGCCTCACGCGCGAACAGCAAGATGGCGTAATAAAATATGATGTAACATACAATAAATAAAATAGTATGAAAGCATCCACAGAAAACTATATTTCAAAAAACGAATAGTAAAAATGTAATAATGTGCTACTGTGTTTGTATAACCATGCTATTTTCTGCATTTTTTAGATTAAAAAAACCCACTGATGATGGTGATATTTGTCGCCGAAACTAGTTTGGGAGAATAAAGAAATAAACGAATAACAAGGTGTTTCGCAAATGCGGACTCAATTTCTGATATTGCGGAGAGTGTATGTAAAAAATCACATGAAATCAGTGCAAGGAATCATATACGAATTCCAGAGTGCTACCAGCAGTCCATCTCGCACAATGACTCTGCATGGGGAGTTAAAACGAAGGGGGCAGATTGGTCGAGGAGCTGCTCATAAGCCACACACTTCTGTGCTCAGTTCAGTGCTAGGCGACGCTTGAGGTGGTGTGAAGGGTGACGCCACTATACAATGGATGACGGAAAACGATTTGCTGGGTTGTGTCACGCTATACCCCGTGGAAATCCGATGGAAGGGTTTGGGTTTGCCAAATGCCTGGAGCACGTTGCCTGCCATAATGTGTAGTGCCACGGAGGAAACGGTGTTAAGGTATGGCGGTGTTTTCCGTGATTGAGGTGAGGCTCCTCAATGCGCTTAAGAAAACGCTAAATGCAGAAGTACATAAATACATTTAATAGCATTGTTTGCTGTATGCTGTAGAGGAGCAGTTCGGAGATGATGCTTGTTTGTATCAGCGTGACAATGCACCCTGTCATAAAGCACAATTTGTGATGCAATGGTTTGTGAACAATAACATTCCTGAAATGGACTGGCCTGGCCAGAGCCCCAACCTGAATCCAGTAGAAAACATTTGGGATTCTTCGTTGATCATGGATCGTGGGACGACGGCTGGTATGAACTTCTTGATGCAATAATTTACCAACAGCCGTATGGTTAGTAGAAGTTTATTTTATTTTATGAACTTCTATGTGCTACCAGTTTCGGCATTACATTGATGCCATCCTCAGGCCCCTCTCGTCATAGTCGTAAAATCGCTATACACGGAGGGAGCCATATAACTGGATCCGTGAATCTATCGTCCTGTAACAGCTCACGGTGGCCAGGCGACACAGACATAGAAGTCCATAAAATAAAATAAACAACTACAAATCATACGGCTGCTGGTAAATTATTGCATCAAGAAAAACATTTGGGATTAGTTAGAACCTGGATATCGATCCAGACCCCAGTGTCGAACACGACTGGTTGCATTCTCTGATTTCGGTTCTTGGCGAAGAATGGGCTGCCTTTGCTCCACAGACATTCAGACACCTCATTGATAGTGTCTTCAGCAGAGTTCAAACCGTCATAAAGACAAAGCGTGGACACACCACAGATTAATGTCCACTAATTGGTGTCTTGGTACTTTTGATCTGATAGCGTGTGTGTTTCCTCAACTCGTCCAGGTAAATTCTAGGCTGATTTATGACGGACGTGACCGTGGTGGCTTAGTGGGTAGAGCATTAGACTCCAGTCTTGGAGATCCTGGATTCAGACCCGTATAGGGATGGGTATTTTTCCTCATTCTAGTCTCACGTGCACTCGGCATGCTATCAGATGAGTGACGGAGATCTGTCCCGAGGATAAAAGGCGACTGTGGAGAAGAAATGCTGTACTCTACATGCAGCCAGGCCAGTAGCCCTGTCATGGCCTTGCACCAAAGACTTTTATGTCGGATCCATGAAGGAACAAATTATCTGTCAAATGATGTGACCATGGCAGTTACATTCAATCTGTGGACAGAAATAGTTTAGCTCATCACTACAACTATACCGTACTGTGCTGTACTCAGTGTATCTACCTTACAAGAACTGGCGACTGGGCACTCTCCAATATCTTCTGTTCTGTGCCTGTATCTTAATCTCCTTCTGGTTTTGTCCAAATTTCGATGCTATCCGTTGGTTCACGCCTCCTTCTTATACTCCCTGAGTTCCGTGCAATCTTTCCTTCGGTGACATTCCATCGCAGGCACTTTCTTTGCAATTCATATCCCAACGTACGAGGGTAATCCCAAAAGTAAGGTCTTCTATTTTTTTTGTAAGCACAGAACTCTGTTTGTGTGGCAGTTAGTCACACTGTTATCAAGAGTGCTGAAATCTTATGGGACTTAACTGCTAAGGTCGTCAGTCCCTCAGCTTACACACTACTTAACCTAAATTATCCTATGGACACACGCACACACCCACGCCCGAGGGAGGAGTCGAACCTCCGCCGGGACAAGCCTGAGGTGCTCAGTCTTGGCTCGGCAGCCGTTGAGAATGGAGCTCCCGTTGGATGTTACCGCCAAGTGCGAATTGCGCGTAGTTATTCGGTTTTTGAACGTAAAGGGCACTGCGCCGATGGAAATCCATTGCCAATTGACGGAAGTGTTTGGCGAGTCGTGTATGGATGTCAAAAATGTTCGTATAAATGGTGTAGAGAGTTTGCAGCTAGTCGGACCGAAATTCACGACGAACAAAGAAGCGGGAGACAGTGTTGAAGGTTGAGCAAAGCATGCGTGAAGATCTGCGCATCACCCTGGATGATCTCTGCACGTTTCCCGAGGCACCGCTCACAGAATTTTAACGGAAACATTGAACTACCGAAAGATGTGTGCAAGATGTGTGCTACGCATGCTGACTGTCCACCGCTCGTGGTCTCGCGGTAGCGTTCTCGCTTCCCGAGCACGGGGTCCCGGGTTCGATTCCCGGCGGGGTCAGGGATTTTCACCTGCCTCGAGATGACTGGGTGTTTGTGTTGTCCTCATCATTTCATCATCATCCAGGAAAGTGGCGAAATTGGACTGAGCAAAGATTGGGTAATTGTACGGGCGCTGATAACCACGCAGTTGAGCGCCCCACAAACCAAACATCATCATCATCACGCATGCTGACTGAGGACAACATGCGGCAATGAGTTGATGCTTCCCGCGCATTTCGTCACCGCCTTGCAGCCGAACAGGACAACCTTCTGGACTCAGTTGTCACGGGTGACGAAACCTGGGGGTTCAATCCCGTCTCTGGCCATCCTATTTAGGTTTTCCGTGATTTCCCTAAATCGCTTCAGGCAAATGCCGGGATGGTTCCTTTGAAAGGGCACGACCGATTTCCTTCCCCATCCTTCCCTCACCCGAGCTTGCGCTCCGTCTCTAATGACCTCGTTGTCGACGGGACGCTAAACACTAATCTGCTCCTCCTCCACGAAACCTGGGCATACCACTTTACACCTGAGACCAAGCAACAGTCACGCCAGTGGCGGCATCCTTCTTCGCCAAAGCCGCGGACATTCAAACAAACACAGTCTGCCGGTAAAGTCATGACAACCGTTTTTTTGGGATCGGAAAGGGGTATTGTTGGTCGACTTTATGCCCACTGGGACCACAATTAACGCTGACAGGTACTGTGAGGCTTTGAAAAAACTCAAACGTGTAATTCAGAACCGGAGAAGAGGAATGATGAGCAAGATCCTACACATTCTCCATGACAACGCTCGCCCACACATCGCCCGGCAAACCGTTGCTCTCCTACCCTATAGTCCTGACTTGGCGACCAGTGACTATCACCTGTTCCCTAAGTTAAAAGAACATGTGGCCGGTAAGCGATTCAGCTCAGAAGACGAGCTGAAAGAAGAGGTTCCTAACTTTCTGAACAGAATGGCTGCGAGCTGGTATGATATGGGCATACAAAAACTGCCACAGCGTCTACAAAAATGCATCGACAGAAATGGTGATTATGTCGAAAAATATCCAAATGTTCAAGGTGTAAACTGATGAAACCATTGTAGAAATAAACAGGTCCATGTACTTATAAAAAAATAGGAGACCTTACTTTTGGGATTACCCTCGTAGATCCTTTCCCTCATTAATATGATTTGTAGTAGTTTTGTTTTCTGTCCTGTTGCCAGAAGTAGTTCTTCATCCGCCAGTCTCTCCGTCCATTTCACTTTAAGCATTTTCCTCCATAACTAGGCATACATTTCAAAACTGCTTTTCCTTTTTCTTTTTCACTGTCAATGGGTTACTGCCATATAATAGTCCAATGCAGGTAAACAAGGGGTAAATATATTAATAAGTCGGGTGAAGAATAGAAAAGAAGAGGTTTGCTGCTGGGTATCAGCAATGTGAGGCGTGGGGCAGCGGTTACTGGAAAAATAAGGTTCAGGGTACCACATCACCTGCATTTTGGAACCAAGTGTTTGTGTTAGCCAGGTAACAAAAAACTTAGGACAAATGTGTAAGGCTACTAGCAAAAAAGATCAAGTGTTTGTAGGAGGTGCTTTCCGTTTTTCACGAGGATTTTTCCAGCTGGATAATATAGATGCAGCTTCTGAGCACATAAATATGGATTTTGTGGGACTTCTGTGGCACCATGACCAGCTCTGGATTAAAACTGCTGTAAAGTGTATAAACAAGAAGCTGAGCGGGCTGCTTCAAATGGATACCAGGTTTCAAATCGGCACTGTCCCGGTAGCTGCCTCACAGCCTGTACCCGAACAGGAGGAGCGAGGTCAAGTTAGCATATCCATTGGCAGAAAAATAAGGCATCCACCAGCACACAAGGGCAAATACCTGTGGATTTTGGGGTTAGGTGAGACATCGACTTTAGGTCGCATTCAGAATTCAGCCAGACAGTACTAAAGGAAACTGAACTTACAGACTCGTGGGCACTGTGCAAAGCGGAGCATTAGTCAGCGGGGAACCAGAGTCGACCCAGATGCAGATCCGGCGCCGCCTTGTGGCTTCGCTTCCGCCGCACAGGGCCGGGGCCTGGTATCGATTCCCTGCGCCCGTCTCTGTCCCAGCAGCCGCATTGCCTCTGCCGCGCCTTGCTGCTCCTTCAGCTGTTATTAAACAACGGAACTCCACCCAGACACAGCCGACTGTCAGCCCCCCATGAATACTGCTTCCTATTACACACATCTCGCAAGAGACCATGAAGGTACAATTAGAGAGATTGGAGTTCACACAGAGGCTGGACCGTAGACGTTCTTCCCGCGCACATTTCGCGACTGGAAAGAATGGAAGTAACGGTCGTACACGAATAACTATCCGGCACACATCACAAGGTTTCTCGTTTCGTACATGAGCTTACATCTGCTAATCGTAAACGATTCGCAATAGCGGGCCGAGTGGTTCTAGGCGCTTCAGTCCGGAACCGCTCTGCTGTTACCGTCGCAGGTTCGAATCCTGCCTCGGGCATGGCTGTGTGTGATGTCCTTAGTTTAGTTAGGTTTCAGTGGTTCTAAGTCTAAGGGACTGATGACCTCAGATGTTAGGTCCCATAGCGCTTAGAGCCATTTGAAGCATTTGATTCGTAAAATTGTAGTAAATCATTACGAAGCCGCAATCGATATTAAATGGATCCAACACGCGAAATACGCAACAGGAAAAACGAATGAAAGGATTAGATTCTGGGACACTGGAACGCGTTCATTTAGGAAACTTGGTAGAAGCGTTTTACACAAGCAAAGCCGTTTATATTACAGTTCATTTAAACATTAATAACGATTATAATATAATAAATTAGGAGAGAAATTTCGGAACATTTTGAAATTAAAACCTGAATGAGACAAGGTGATTGGTGATTTCCATTGCTTTTCAACCCTGTCTTACAGAAATTACTCCAAGAGTGGCGGAAAATAAAATCAGAGCTAAAAATTGACGAACCAGTCAAATTAGGAAGAACGAATATTAGGACAGACTGTCTTTGATCTTGCAGACGATCTGGCAGTTCTGTGTCAGGACATTCAAACGGCACAAAAACAAATGAAAGTTTTTAAATAAGCATTATAAAAAGTAGGGCTTATTATGTCGTTTGAAAAAACAATATGCGTGTTCAGTAACAATCCAGCACATAAAAATCTAAAACCTATATGTGAGGGATTCGAGACATTTTTCTTTATTTCAAATATTCAGGCGAAACCGTTTAGCTGGGTTAGAAAAAATTGATTACGATATTGGTTGTCACAAAATGGAAACAGCTTTCAGTCTTACAGGAGACATCTGTAACAAAAATGCGTCTCAAAATACTCCAAACTGAGACACTACAACACAGTCATCAAACCAAAATCTCTTTATGGAGCTAAGAATGTCACTTTAAACGGTAAGAGAGACATTGGAGAAATCCGAAAGAGAGAACGTAAAGTAATCAGGAGAATTTTAGGTTCAAATTATACTGAAAAGGAGGACCGTACATACTAAAAGCAAATAAAGAATTAAGAAATATACCAATATGTGTTCGGATATGAAAAAAACACAGGCTAAAATCCTATTGGCGTATTGAAAGAATGGAACTTACCAGAATAGCTAGACATGTTGTGGAATCCTACGGAATTCGCAGGAAAGCAAAAATTGAAACGATAAAATAGATTGGTGCAGAAAAAGAAGATCTGAAAGAAGCAGGAATAACGCAACTTGATATACAAAACAGGAAAATATTTAGGCAGAAAATTCGCGACTTGACTTTTGGCCTAGCGAAAAGACCCAAGATAACCAGGACAACTTGGTCTGCCGAGCTGAAAAGAGCCCATTCTGAGAAAATGAAAGTAGTATGGGCACAAAGCAAAGTACATCACGTTGTCCAATATGTTCCAAACGATGATGATGATGACGATGATGATGATGATGACGAGGAAGACGATGATAGTGCTAGTGAATTGATGGTTTGAACCAGGTCTGTGAAACGCATGCCAGACTGAGATTTATTGGAAAAATCATAAGGAAGTGTAATTGATTCACGAAAGAAGAGACTTAACAAAATGACACGTTTGGCCGATTCTTGAGTGTTACTCTTCAGTGCGGAACCCGTACCATTTATTGTTGCGGTCTCAGCCGAGGGAAGACTGGTTTGATGAACTGTCCTGCGCAAGCCTCATCAACTACTGCAACGTACATCCATTTGAACGTACTTACTGTGTAAAAGTCTTGGTCTCCCTCTACAGTTTTTACCCCCACACTTCCCTCCAAACTGAGATTCTTTGATGTCTCACGATGTGTCCTATCAGTCGACTTCTTCTTTTAATCAAGTTTCGGCATAAATTTCTTTTCTCCCACGTTCGGTTCTGTACCTCCGTATTAATTTTTCCAATCTACTCTTGACAGTTCTTCTCTGACACCATATTTCATAAGCTTTCATTCTGTTCTGTCTGAAACTGCTTGTGGTGCACGTTTCACTTCCGCACAAGGCTGCACTTCAGACAAGTTACCAGAAAAAAACTTACTAACAGTTGAATTTATGTGCCCGTTAACATGTGCTCTTTTTTCAGAAACACCTCTCTTGTCATTGCCAGTCTGAATTTTATGCCGTCTCTAATATTCCGCTGCCCAAATAGAAAGGCCGGCCGGGGTGGCCGAGCGGCTCTAGGCGTTACAGTCTGGAACTGCGCGACCGCTACGATTGAAGGTTCGAATCCTGCCTCGGGCATGGATGTGTGTGATGTCCTTAGGTTTAAGTAGTTCTAAGGGACTGATGACCTCAGTCCCATAGTGCTCGGAGCCATTTTTAACCCAAATAGAAAGACTAGTCTACCACTTTCTGTGCCTAATTCTCTCAGCATTGCCTAATTTAATTCGACTGTATTCCATTAATTTGTTTTACCTTCGTCGATGTACATCTTACGACCTCATATCAAGATGCTGTCTATTTCATTCAACTGGTGTTCCAAGTCTTTTTCCATCCTTGACAAACAGAACTAGTCACCGGCAAATCTCCAAGTTTTCATGTCATCTCCTTCCTTTTCCAATTTTCTCTTTGGTTTCCTTAAGTTATTGCACGATGTACAGATTGAATAACATCAGGGATAGACTGTCTTACTCCATTCTCAACTACTACCACTCATTTTATGTCCTTCGACTTTTGTACCTGCAGCCTTATTTCTATGCAAGTTGTTTCCTCTGTTTCATTCCTGCTGCTTTATAAATTTCCGTACCAGATAGGAATAATAAAAGAGAGATAGAGAAGACCCAACGAAGACAGGCGCTTTTCGTCACGGGATCGTTTATTAAGTCTGAGAGAGTTACAGAGATGTTCAACGAACTCTAGTGGCAGTCACTGCAAGGGAGTCGTCGTGCATTGCGGAGGAGTTTACTGTTAAAATTGCGAGAGTTAGTTGGGCGATGCATTACTTCATTCTGCATACAACTCGCGAAATGACAACAATAAGAACAAAATAAGAGAAGTTAGAGCAGGAAGTACCAAAAGCATACAGTTTGACGTTTAAGACTATCTAGAATTTATAGAAATTGCAAACGACATATTGCACCGTCTGTGGCTTAGGAGTTGTATCCTTACTCTGTATAAGTCCAACAGTGTAGCGAACGCCGGTTGCAGACATACTACAATAGCACGCTGTACGCACTTAATCCCTACATACGGTTTCGAAGTTGTTACTTCTATCACTTAACACTACTGGTAGAGTTTAAAACATTGTTACGACAAATATGACTCATTTGATGCCGCCCAGTTTTTGCACCTACAAATCTACATAAATAATCCACAAACCACAACACCATCCATGGCGGAATCTACAGGATACCGCCACTAGTCATTCCATTTCCTGTTCCACTCGCAAGTGGAGCAAGGGAAAAACGACACTCTGAATGCCACGTTACGGGCCCTAATTTTCTCTTGTCATGTTTTCGCGATCCTCTCGTGAAATGCAGGTTGGCGGCAGCAGAATCGTTCTGCAGTCAGCTGCAAACGCCGTGCCTCAAAATGTTCTCAATAGTTTTTCTCGAAAAGAACGTCGTCTTCCTTCGAGGAATTCTCATTTGTGTTCACGAAGCATTGTCGTAACACTCCCATCTTGAGCGAACCTACTGGTCACAAATCTAGCAGCACACCACTAAATTTTTTCGATGTCTTCCTTTAATCCGCCCTGATGGACATCCAAATCACTTGAGCAGTCCTCAAGAATGGGTTCCAATATTTTTCTGTACGCGATCCCCTTTACAAAAGGTCTATAACTTTCCTAAAAATCTACCAATAAACCTCAGTCGACCATTCGCCTTCCCTGCTACGGATCTGATGTGCTCGTTCCATTTCCTATCGCTTTCAACGTTACTCCTAGATGTTTAATCGACGTGGCTCTACCTAGCAGCACAACACTAATACTGTATTCGAACATTGCGGGATTGTTCTTCGCTTTAACGTACGCACATATTTCTACATTTAGAGCAAGCTGCCGTTCATCACATCACATAGCATCGTGATACTTAGACAATCTGTACCATACATCTTCGCACAACAACACCTTTTGCCCTCAGCTCGGTAGTTTACACATAAGGTATAAAATCAGAGGAAAATTCGTAACATGACAGCAAAAAAAGCAAACAAAATACATTTATACACATTAATGTGGGAAGGAAACTGTCACATTCTTACCTCCGTTATAATGAGGTAAAGACTTGACCGGCAACCCCGGCATTATTTTTATATCAAGGAAGTTGCATTTACTGGTAAACTTAAGGAAATCTCATGGGAATCTAAGAAATTTTGGGAACCCTGAGGGACTGTTCGTTAATAGAAAGGAATTTCCTGAGTTAATTTGGTTACAAATCCGAAACAATCTGCTGCGATGCCGACTCATTAGAAGGACAAGGTACAGCCTCTTCCTTAATTTTTGTAAATAATAACAACAATTACTACGCACAACGTCGCACAGGAATCAACGTTATATTAACAATGGCTACTTGTTGCTACGGCACAGACTATTTCGTTGCTAAGGATGGCAACGATCGTAAACATTCTGGAACGGGACACAGTTAGCTGAACTTTCACAGATCAGAGATGGGCCAAGTCAACTGGTTTGACGTTATTGGGAATGGATATCAATGCAGACAAAGTATTTCTTGAATTGGTTTGCGCACAGCGTATAAAGAAGAAAAAGAAAACAAGACGCTGGTCCAAGGAATGGCTGAAATTGAGGGAGAAATTTATCCATGGACAAATGTTAAAGGAAATGTTATACTCCAAATCTGAAGATTACATGAACTTTATCCGAATTCCCAGTCAAGCTTTTAAGAAGTTGTTAGAGTTGCTTCGGCCTCACGGTGGAAAAGAAGGGTCAAGTATGAGAAAATTTATTCTCTTCTACTTGGTTCTTTAATGACAATTCACCGCAAATACCACAACCTGGGAACATAGACATCCGTGGAAAAATCGGTGAGCTTCGATTTTTTTTATTTTAATGCACTTCAGCTTGTATGTTGTACGGAGAATATTGTTTTTTTCTTAACGTTAGTAACGTTTCTTAATATATGGCTGGGAAAGAGACAACACTTCTATCATTTTGGCAATTGCCACTGCTGCCTTGCTTTTGTCCTTGATCTTAGTTTCCATAGTTGTGGAAACTCACAGTACGATAAATTGTAAGAAAACTCATTTTCACTAAACATGTACAGCGAAACATCGACACAAACAACGTTTCACCACGGTGTGTTAAATTTGCCTTCAATCAAAATTTCTGTCAGACTCGTCAAGGATGACTTGTGTTTGACCAACAAGTCAAACACAGACGCTCACTGTCAAATATTTGACAAAACTAGTAAAGTTTGACAAATTGTCGGTCGTTTAGGGTGGTTTTGACTTCCACGTGATAATTTTTCCCCACAACTATGAACTCGCCATTCACACAAAAGTACAGATTTTTAAATTTTTTGTAAAATATAAACGCAGATCATTATTTGAACATGCATGTTTCGTGTGTACGTATTGAGTATTCACACATTTTTTGCCACATTTTTATTAGATCAATTTTTGTCTGTCTGTCTGTTCGATACAAATTCTGCAATTTTCCAATGAGCTAGAGACTTGAAATATTAACATAGCTCAGAACTTGATAACAATTCAGTAATGTGGGGTAAGAGCTACCTACTCGCAATTGGAGCGTGGATGGGGGTGGAAACGGCGTAACACAGAGCATCGTTTGTCCAGTTTGAAGTTCCTGCGCGGTAGCTTTGCGTAGCAGATTGCGTCACAGAGGCTACAGGCGCAATGAGCGTAAATTACCAGCTCCAGAAAGTCTGTAACAACTCATTCGATTTGTAGGTGCACCTCTGTAAACTCTGATGCAGTTTCTACCAAACTGGTCACACGTATCACTTGCAACCTGGAAAAAAAATGACGGTGACTGTAATACCTCCATAGCACCCCTACAGCTGACTGTGGGAGATGGAAAGGGGTGATACAAAAGCGTAACGCAATCATGTCCAGAACAATTTCAATCAAATCTGGTATACACATTACTCATTTTACCATGTTTTTATTTATTCGTCACTTGCCTGTCTGTTGGTCTGTTCAGTAGAAATTTTGCAGCTGATTTTGAACTAGTTTCCCGAGCAAGAGACTTGAAATTTTCAGCAGAGCTCGGAACTGGATGACAATGCAGTATTAACTCGCTTTCTTTCTGTTATATGGCGGAGGGTACTTTGTGTACCAGCGGCATTTCCCCCTTTTCCTGACCTAGTCGCGAATGATCCGCTGGAATTACGATCTTTCTAATTTTTACCTGCACGGTCTTTCCATGGGGTATGTGTTGAAGGAAGCAATATATTGATTGACTCAGGTGAATAGAACTTAACTTGAAATTTACCACATAAAATAAAATAAATGTCGTATGACTAGGGCCTCCCGTCGGGTAGACCGTTCGCCGGGTGCAAAGTCCGATTTGAGGCCACTTCGGCGACTTGCGCGTCGATAGGGATGAAATTATGATGATTAGGACAACACAACACCCAGTCTTTGAGTGGAGAAAATCTCCGACCCAGCCGGGGATCGAACCCGGGCCCTTAGGATTGACATTCTGTCGCGCTGACCACTTATTTTTAATCTCATTTTCTTCTATATTGTTCGTTGAATTTGTTCGTGGAGGACGACCAGTGACACCCGTTCAGGTTGTTCATTGATCCATTCACTCAGATTTTTTTATTACAGAGTGTAGCTAAACCCTGTGACAGAACACGCTGAGCTACCGTGCCTGCTTAATCCGCTCAGCTACGGGAGGCGGACATGTACCACATGTCTCTGTTGTATTCCCAACAAAATATTTGAAATCGCTTGAAAACTCTCTCACATGCAATGCTAAAAAGCATAAAATAATTATTTAAATAAAAATCAATTTTTAGTATACCACGCTTTTAAAACGGACAAAAAAGTATAAAATAATTTCTCATAGTCCCATACAGGTCCCTAACACCATACAGATGGTCCTGAAAATATGGGTCCTAAACATCTGTTATTGTGAATTTTTAATTGCTGTGAAAATACTTTAAGATTGAAAACGAAAACCATGGGCCTCATGCTATTCATAATTGATGCATGAATAGTTCACCTCTTTACTATTATCTATTGCATATGCTCCATGTTTTTCTTTTTACACCTTAGAAGTATTTTCATAGCTATTAAAAATTCACAGTCACAAATTTTTAGGACTGTCTGTGTAGGATTAGTAGTCTGTATAGAGGTTGGAGAAATTATTTTACAAGTTTTAGTCCGATTTAAAAACGTGGTATATTAAAAAACGATTTTTATTTAAATAATTATTACTGTTTACAGTGCAAAGTGGTACTTCGCCAGCTATCCCGCATTATCATGCTTGAAGTCAACGATGCCCCTAGTGTCAAGAGCGTTCGGTATGAAACATGTGTCGTTGCTATCGAAGTTTATTGACATTACATTCTAGTGACAACGTTTGGAATCGTCTTCCTGTGAGGATTTGTCATGTATTTGTCGCAATGACACGGAATGGTGACGGGCGACGGTAACAAAGTACGTTCCAGGAGACGACAGTAACTTAAATATACAGAACTGTCAATACAACTGTAAATCGCGCCATGCGTGGCCTCCCATCCTAAGCCGCCTCCTTCGGTGACTCCTTTGATCGCCAGTATGGGGCGCGTCCCTCTTCTCTGTTACCTCCTGGAGTTCGCTTTCGGCTCTTGCTCCGGCAGTTAAACTTCACGATACCTGCAACTTTCCCGGTGGGTGTGAACCCTTCACCAGCCTGGCTTCGGTCGGCGGCCCGTGTTCACCTTGACCTTCACTCGCTTCCTAAGGACACTTCTCCAGCCCAGCTCTATCGCCTTCAGTTTCACGACCTTGGCACGGAATTTCGCGATGGTACGTTTGTGTAGACTGATGGCTCGCGGGCTGACTGTGGTGTCTGATGTGCCTTCGTCATTGGCGCCGACGTTTTCCGGTATCGACTTCCGGAACACTGCTCGGTATTTACAGCAGAGCTCTTCGCCCTGTATCAGGCCACCTAGTACATCCGGCGACACAGGGATTTCAATTGCGTCATCTGCTCAGACTCTCTCAGCGCCGTTCAAAGCCTCTGTGCTGCACACCGTCCATCCCTTAGTGCAACGGGTCCAGGAAAGCTGTCACTTGCTCGCTCTTGATGGAGCCACTGTGGTGTTTATGTGGGTTCCTGGTCACGTCGGTCTGACAGAAAGCGAGGCCGCTGACACTGCAGTTCTTGTACCTCATTCAGCCCGCTAGTTCTTATATTCCCTCAGATGATCTCTGTGTTGCCGTGTGTCAGCGGGTGGTGTCACTTTGCCATCAGCACTGGTCGTCCCTTCACGGGAACAAGCTCCGGGCTATTAGGCCTCTCCCAGTGGCTTGGACGATCTCCTCTCGGCCCTCTCGCTGCGAGATCGTTTTAACTAGGTTGCATATTGGGCACTGTCTCTTTAGCCATCACCATTTTCTCAGTGGAGCTCCCCCAACACTTTGTGCACGCTGGCCCTACTGTTAGTTGTTCGCCATTTCCTGACGAAATGCCCTTTTTAATCACTTACGTTCCCGTTTCTCGTTTTGTCATCTGAGTCATCGGCCGTTTTAGCGAACGACGCGCGGGCTGTCGACCGCGTTTTACTTTTTACCCATCGTAGCAGTATGGCGAAGGACATTTAATTTTTAGTTCAAGACCTCCGTTTTTCTATGGTGAATTTTATAGACCTTTCTCCACGTCCCTGTTTTTATCTGTTTTCTCGTACATCGATTGGGATTGACGTGTAGTCGTTTTTTAACTCTTCTCTGTGTTCGTGTTCTATAGTTTCGACACGGACGCTTATGAGATCCTAGCTGCTTTCGCGCCCTAAAACAAAAGAAACAAACAAACTGTAAATCGCATTTGAACTTGGAATAATCCCTAATAAGTGACACAGAACTTCTGAAAAATCACTTGTGGCCATGAAAACTAATAAAATAAAACAGATCATTAATTCTACGAATGGAAAAAAGATTTACACGAAGTACGAAATATGCGCGAAAGTGAAACTCGTAAAAGCGTGAAAGAAAAAATATTCGAAAAATTTAGAACTGCTTGTGAGAGTTCACGCCCCGTTACAGAGGGAGATCTAGGAGACTGGGCTTTCTGAATTGCAGTTGAGACGAACATTATTGATTTCCAGGCTTGTTCGACCTGGTTAAATAGATTCGTGAAATTATACGGAAAAGGAAGTCGCAAATTACGAAGTTTACCTCGTGTAAACATGTGGAGAAGGTGTCATTAATAGGTAATATACTATAGAAAAATTCGAAACTGATGTGAAGACGAAGCCTTTTATTATCCACTAAAATGTTGCGTCCAAGGCCAGTCAGTCAGGTGTCGCGCAAACATCACTTTATCATTTCGGGCGAAATAAAGACAGAGTCGCTTGCGCTGTCGTCGAATAATAACAACAACTTTAAATCTGTCTTCTGGAACGTGAAAGCGAATTAAGACCAAAAATTGCAAAAATTTTGTCATCGACGTAGCAGAATCTGGAAGAGTGGGAGACTAATTTGCAATGTTACGTCAGAAATGTCTCTTTACCATTAGCGGAAAATAATTATTGCTTTTGTTGGACTTTTGGTCTGGACATAACCCCACCACTGTCTTTAAGAGGACGACGAAAAAAAAGTCTGTTGTTAAATTCGGATTCCACCCGAAACTCATAGTGTGATTCAGCGTCACGATAAAAAAATTACTCAACAGTCTAAAGCGTTTTCAGAAAATTGTCATTTCAGGTTAATCAGCGGAGCATTGTTGTTAAACTGCAGTCAGTTCTGCTTTGTCAATTTGCACCCCACACTTTACGAATTTGTACGCCTGGTACGTAGCCACGACCATTTCATACCCCATTCCAGTTCTGTCTTAATAAAACTAGCAGTTCCTGTGGAGTGCCAGAATGATTTAAATTTTCTTTTATCAAGTGTCATTGGTGTAAGTAAAATGTTTGTTTTCGTGTCCAATAGACACTTAGTATTTTTGTAACGACTGCATGGAATATACAAGGAACTGTTTCGTTGTTAGCAAAATACGGGATGTACATAATGTCCGGGAACATTTTCAATTATTTATTGCACAAGAACCAAACATTGTACAGGTATAATACATTTGTCATTTTGGTGAGGAACCAGGTAAGTTTTTTTGTTACCGCCACAGCGTAGTTTGGTAATTTGCCGATAGTGAGCGCTAGTAGCAAACATGGCGAGTTCAGGCGCGTAGCGAGCTTTCTGTGTGTTACAGTTTGACAATTTTAAGTGTTCTACAGCTGTTCAACGGATGTTTAGAACCAAGTACGGTAAGAGGCAACCAACAAGGGAAGGCCATTCACCACTGGCACAACAAATTCGTTACGACGGGTTGCTTGTGCCCGGCAAAGAGAAGCGGACGTCCCAGTGTGTGTGAAGTAAATGTGGAGCGCGTACGAGAGACATTCATAAGGAGTCCAAAGAAATCGGTGCGTCGTGCATCCCGTGAACTCGAAATGGATCCAGTGACAGTGTGGAAAGTCCTGCGACAGAAGCTGTCTATGAAACCGGGAGAGAATACGGGAAGCGACTGCCACAATTGACGATGCCATGTTGTACGGGTATGGCAAGAATTGGATTGCTGTGTTGATGTCTGTTGGGTAACTCACGGCTCGCATATCGAATGTTTGTAAAAAAAAAAAAAAATTAAAAAAAAGCTTTCAAAGTTTCTCTTCAAAATTCAATGCAATATGCATATACTGTTTAGAAATATTTTGTGTCAACAAATTATAATGTCAAAAAATTAAAGTCCCGATTAATGGAAGTCGTTTGTTATGAAGCATACGCTGCCTTTTGCCTTTTCTTTCCTCTGCTAGTCACTTGACTGTCACATCTGCAACAGTTTAGTCTGTCGAGTTGAACTGCAAGTTATTAAATATCAATGATTTGAGGAATTTTAGGTATGGTTTAAGTGCTTAAAATTAACGTGTGTGCACTTCGGACTTCTGCGCTACGCTGCTGATCGCAGATTCGCGCAACAGGCAAGAGGGCTGTACAAACCGCTGTTAAAGGGGTTCTTCGTGCATCAAAAATGAACAACTGTAACAATTTTTTTGGAAAAACTTGCAGCACGCCTTAGCAGCTAAAATTCTGACAGTGCATTACATTCGGTGTATTCTTCCTGTGTGAAAAATATCAGGGTAGGTTTCGACATGTCGATTGTTAGCTGCGAACGTACCAGTTTCTCGCATTCGTCGTAGTCAGACGAATATGGTGTGTGATGTCAAAATAACAGCAGCGATTGATGACGGCGCCTTTTCTGGGGTTACTAAGGTGATCAAAACTTCGCCGGCCGGAGTGGCCGAGTGGTTCTAGGCGCTTCAGTCTGGAACAGCGCGACCGCTACGGTCGCAGGTTCGAATCCTGCCTCGGGCATGGATGTGTGTGATGTCCTTAGTCAGATTTAAGTAGTTCTAAGTTCTAGGGGACTGATGACCTCAGAAGTTAAGTCCCATAGTGCTCAGAGCCATTTGAACCATTTTTTGATCAAAACTTCAAACTTACTTTGTATCCAGAATGTACATTTCTGAACATGGATTCTTACCATAACTTTATCTACCAAGTCCTCTTCATAACACCCAGAAACCAGTAATAGGAACTATGAAACACCCTGTATAAACGACCTAATCTCCGCGTGGTTTGCCCGCATCTCGGGGTCGTGCGGTACGTTCTCGCTTCCCACGCCCGGGTTCCCGGGTTCGATTCCCGCCGGGGTCAGGGATTTTCTCTGCCTCGTGATGGCTGGGTGTTGTGTGCTGTCCTTAGGTTAGTTAGGTTTAAGTAGTTCTAAGTTCTAGGGGACTGATGACCATAGATGTTAAGTCCCATAGTGCTCAGAGCCATTTGAACCATTCCGCGTGGTTTGAGGCGCCGTGTCGCGGACTGCGTGGCCCCTCCCGTCGGAGGTTCGAGTCCTCCCTCGCGCATGGGTGTGTGTGTTGTTCTTAGCATAAGTTAGTTTAAGTAATGTGTCAGTGGAGGGACCGATGACCTGAGCAGTTTGCTCCCTTAGAAATTCACACACATTTGAAGTACCTAATGGATTACGTAGAAAGCTCCAGGAAGGTGTTCGCGTATGATGCTGGTGCACAAAATCGCAACGACATGAAGGATCACTTGCAGGGGATTGACGCTTGGTGTAGCGATTGACAGTTGACCGCCGATGTACCTGAATGTAACGTATTGCCCATAAATAGCAGAGAAATCCTTTAGTGTCCGATAACGCCACTGCCGAACAATCTCTAAAAGCAGTCACTACCATTAAATATCTGGGATTTTGCATATGGACATGTTTAAAGTGTTACGACCATGTAAAATCCCAAAGTGAGATTAACTGGAATAAACCTCAGAAAGTGTAGTGCATAAAACCCTCGTAATGAAGAAAGCGGCCGTGGTACGCGAAGTATCCTCCTCCACACAACGGAAGGTGGATTACAGAATATAATTGTAGATGTTGAAGATGGTTAATGAAAAAACAGCATAACTACGCTATTATCATTGATAAGTTCATTTCGTTGAAGAGACACAAAAAAAAGGACACGTATGCATTCAAACGTTACGATACTGTATTTCCGAGGAATAGATACAACTGTAGTAGGAGCATCTTTGCTAAATATCGTATTACGTCTGATACTGGAACATCTCTAGACAGAATCCACTCAGGATCTGCCTTCCCAGTTATGCTGCTCCCTCCTGCCTGGGACGTCTAAGCTCGCACAGCCCCACGACTGACGAGCCATTGTTCTGGCGCGTAATTCCCTGTCTCACGCAGTGTACACGCGAATCCCAGGCGTTTTGTGTTCCTGATGGAAGGAGGACTACGAAGGCTTCCACGCTCCGAGTATCTGCGCAGCCGTTGCCGATACAGTCTCTCTCTCTCTCTCTCTCTCTCTCTCTCTCTCTCTCTCTCTCTCTCTCCCCTCCCTCTAACTTTCCCTGTCTCACCGCACACACACACACACACACCACACACACACACACACACACACACACACACACACACACACACAATCCATCTGTCACGCTTTCTCTTCTTTCGTACATTTTTCAAGTAAAGCAAAATCAAATTTGTGACTGGATTCAAGACACTCTTGCAGACAGATCTCACCGTAAGTTGATCTTTACGGAACAGTTTCGACAAGTGCAAATGTAATTTCAAGAGTACCCCAAGGTAGCGAGATAGGGTTGTTGCTATTTACAATTTATACGGGGTGCTCTAAAACTCCCCTTGGAAACTTCTAAGACTTGTAGAGGGTACTGACTAGACAATATTATCAATTGGAACCCATGTCTGAAAACTCACCGTTTCCGTGCTACAACCATTTGAAAACGTATTGGTAAGCGACCACTTCTACAAGTAATTTATTAGGCATGACCCAGTACATCAGCCGGCCGCGGTGGTCTAGCGGTTATAGGCGCTCAGTCCGGAGCCGCGCGACTGCTACGACCGCAGGTTCGAATCCTGCCTCGGGCATGGATGTGTGTGATTTCCTTAGTTTAGTTAGGTTTCAGTAGTTATAAGTCTAGGGGACTGATGACCTCAGATGTTAAGTCCCATAGCGCTTAGTGCCATTTGAACCTTTTTATTCGTAAAATTGTAGTAAATCATTACGAAGCCGGAATCGATATGAAATGGATCCAACACGCGAAATACGCAACAGGAAAAACGAATGAAAGGATTAGATTCTGGGACACTGGAACGCGTTCGTTTAGGAAACTTGGTACAAGCGTTTTACACACGCAAAGCCGTTTATATTGCAGTACATTTAGCTGCGAACGTACCAGTTTCTCGCATTCGTCGTAGTCAGACGAAAATGGCGTGTGATGTCAAAATAACAGCAGGGATTGATGACGGCGCCTTTTGCGGGGGTTACTAAGGTGATCAAAACTTCGCCGGCCGGAGTGGCCGAGTGGTTCTAGGCGCTTCAGTCTGGAACAGCGCGACCGCTACGGTCGCAGGTTCGAATCCTGCCTCGGGCATGGATGTTTGTGATGTCCTTAGTTAGGTTTAAGTAGTTCTAAGTTCTAGGGGACTGATGACCATAGATGTTAAGTCCCATAGTGCTCAGAGCCATTTGAACCATTTTAGCCAGTACATCACTTGTTTTACACTTCCGCTAATTAATAACGAAAGAAACAAAAAGTAAACCTAACCAGTTTTCACAAATACTGATGTTTACAGCTAAACAGTTTTCGTCCTTTTCAAAGGAGATTTAGCATTATGATCCACTACAGGCAAGGTCCGATGTGACGACCACCAAGTTCGGTCCACACATTGTACCTACGAATGATGTAGTACACACTCTCTATCACACCAGGTATCTCTGCAATTTGTCCTGCAGCGACCACAACTCATACCACCAGATCTTTCTCTGTCTCGACAGGAGTCTCACAAACCAAACTCTTCATTCGAGCCCAAAGGAAAAAATCCAATGGAATCAAACCCAGTGAGGAGGCCATGCAACTGGATCAGCACTGCCCGTCCATCTCTGTTCGAATCGTTGGTTCAGATGTTCCCGAACGTGGCGTGAAAAGTGGGCGGATGCGGCGTCATGCTGAAACCTCTTGTCCTGACGGACGTTCAGTAGCACAGCTTCCAAAAACATGCCCAATACTTGCTGTAGGTAGGTCAAGTAGGTGGGACCCGTCAGCTTGGGTGGAAGCATGTACGATCCAATCTCATGACCATCCAGAATACCTGCCCACACATTGATACCAAATCTGGTCATGCTTGGCAGGTGTGTTTTCAGTTGCCCAAACTCGCTGTTCCGAGAGTGGAGAATACAATTCCTAGTAAATTTACATTCGTTTGTGAAGAGATTGCGCAATGGAAATAATAGGGGCTCTTTGATGTAGCGGCGCAGAAGCTGCCTACAGAACCCAACGCTTGGTGTGACATCGAGTGGCATTAGTGACTGCATCCTTCGGAAGTGGTACGGATGTCATTGTTGGTCGCACATAACATATCAAATGGTGCTGAGAGCAACATCCATTGCACACGCAATTGCTCGTGTACTCGTTGGCGGGTTCTCTTCAACGTGATGCTGCTCTGCCTCTTCCACGCCTGCTGACGGTGAAGGTACGCCTTTCTCGAAGCCGTTGCGTGATTGTGACGAGAAAGGTATGCGGTGGAGTCGGACGTTGTGGATAACGATAAAGGCGACGGGCAGCTCTCCCATTACAGTGAGCTTCGCTACGCAGAACGATCATGACTGTGTAATCTGCTAACGCGTACTCAGCCATGTTGCTCTAACATTCACAGACCTGTGAATGAGCTCCAACTAGGTCAGATGTAAAATGACATCAGCCGATTCGACGTAAGTACCCCCTCCTGCCCTCCTCCCTCCCCCCTCCCCCCCTCTCCACCAACATGAGAACCTTGTTACATACCTATCTAACCAACATGTTTCTATTGAAAATATTGTCTACTCAGTCCCCTCTACAAATTGTAGAAGTTTGTAAGAGGAAATGTTAGAGCACTCTGTATAAATGTAGTGGATAACGTGCGAAGTTCTGTGAGGCTTTTCGTAGATGATGCCGTTGCCTATAAGGAGGTAACAGCGCCAAAAACTAGCGAAGGACAGGAAGACATGCAGGGGATCGGTGTCTGATGCAGAAACGTAAATAAATGTAATGTATTGCGCGTAAGGAGGTAAAGGAATCCACTGCTAGACGATTACACTACTGGCGACAGATCGCTGGAAACAGTAACTACCGTAAAATACTAGAAGCAACTATCCGGAGCGACCTCAAGCGGAATGACCACATAAAACAAGAGTCGGAAAAGTTGACACCAGGGTGAGATTCATTGCAAGAACCTTATGGAAATGTAACTAATTCATTAAAGATGTGGTTTACACTTTGTTCGACCGATTCTTGAGTCTAAGACCAGGTCGAATTAATGGTAGAGATAGGCTATATAAAGAATGGCGTCATTACTCCACAGGATTGTTTAGACAGCCTGACAGCATTACGGGGTGGCAAGCGCTACAGGAGAGGTGTTGTGCATCACGAAGAGGTTCAAAATGGCTCTGAGCACTATGGGACTTAACATCTGAGATCATCAGTCCCCTAGAACTTAGAACTACTTAAACCTAACTAACCTAAGGACAACACACACATACATGCCCGAGGCAGGATTCGAACCTGCGACCGTAGCGGTCGCGCGGTTCCAGACTGAAGCGCCTAGAACCGCTCGGCCACCCAGGCCGGCCGAAGAGGTTATTTTGAAGAGTACGTAACAGGAAGAATCGGGCAACACATTGCTTCCCCACACATACGTCTCGTGCAGTGACCACAACGAGAAAGTCAGATAAATTAGTTCCCATCGGCCATTCGCCAATGGAGCAGGAGAAGAGGGAAAAGATAAGGGTGCCAAAAGTGCTCTCCGTTATTCGCCATGAGGAACTTGCGGAGTATGTCTGTATAAATTAGGATTTCCCTGAAAATGTGTGCCGTTTTGTTGAGATTTTGTGACGAATGGTTCCGGAATATGGTTCCTGATGTAGAGAACGAATGTTAGAAAGAAGCTGTGTCATTGGGTAGGACTATTTCTGTCGTGTTGTTCTTATAGGAATGGTAACATGGCCGGCAAATGAGCAGAGCCCAAAGTTGTGAAATGAGTTAACCACTAGCTCCTGCCATTTTTTCCCGTACCGAAGACCAGAAACTATACAGATTGTAGGAGCTTGCCTTTTCAGACTGCTGATGTATGACGGTTAATTGGTACTCGTCTCGTGCTGGGTGACCTTGTCTTACTTTTTTTATTTAACACTCACTCACACTCACCCTTTAGGGGGCGGGCTGGCAGTGACCAAATTGCCACTCTTCAGCCATTTCATTTCATAATTTTGTATGTTAGCACAAAATGTACTCACGCAAATGGAAAGCATTGAACCATGAAATATCAGTCCGATATTTGTCAAACTTTGTGGAGATGTACATTAGATTTCAGTAAAATGACTAAACCCTCGTTCCATTCAGAACTGACGTACAACAACGACGACGACGACGACGACGACCACAACAACAACAACAACAACAACAATAGTATGAGCTGTAACCCCTACAGGCAATAATACACTCTGGTTCTCGTCCTGGCATGGAAACGCGCAGTCGCAGAATGTGATCTTGAAGAATTTGTTGCCATATCTGAAACAAATGTTGTCTGTTCACGAACATTGCTAGTTGGAGACTGGCATGAAAGTATACGTCTCCCCATCACATCCTAGACATAATCAGCGGGTCAGAAATCAGCAGACTGTACAGGGCAGTAAAGGATCTGCATGAGCCTCAAGGTGTTTGTGATGTGAAATGTAACAGCTGTGTGAAAATCTTCCGCATAGTTTGCTGAAGTATTCCAAGTTCGTGGCAAGCGCGGAGCGTTGAAATTTTGGTCTGCGTACGAAACTCTCCCTCAGTCTCTCCACGGGCGCATCTGGTATACTTGATCGACTGTTAATTTTCTGTTTCCAGAGACAATCACTGTCCCTGTATTGTCGATACCAACGCGCAAATCTCTCCGTACGTGGAGGTTCTTTGCCACAATTCCTTCTGAATGTACGCTGCACTGTTGGAACAGATAAACATGTCGCATATTCCAAAGCACAATAACTCTTTTCTTGCTTTGTTAGCCATTTTTTCAAGGGGCTGCAGTCATAACGAAAACTGGTGGGCACTATGCAAACTCGGTGAGTTTACCGATCTGTTCATGCATCAATCATATTGGTACATTTGATACTTTGGAAAACATAGAATTCTGAAAACGAACGAATCAATTACAGTAGACCTGACCATAGGTAAATACCGAAACAATTCAACAGTCGATGCCTGTAAGCACCTACCTACAGTTAACCCAACTGATTCTGCCTCCTGAAATCACTGCCGCTGGTGGTGCCTCTGCTGCTTCACTGAAATTATTAAAACTGGCAGAGACATGTTTACCGTGAAGGAAATGATGTTGCACTTGTATGAGGGCACTCACAGCTCTGACAGCTTTTCTGTATTCTAATATCAACCAGGGCAGCTACAGTCCAGTGTTCTGTGCACACTGTAATGGTCGCAATTCGGATTATTCTCGAATAGATCGCACTCGTTCTTGCGCAGGAACTTGTTGATAGGCATCTGCCGATCGGTTGCCGTCACGTGCACCGAAGTTTGCATTAAGTTAGTACCTGTAACCCCGCACACAATTCTTTAAAGAACTGAACTCCCTTCTGTAAAATAGCTTCAAACGTTTGATTTCTTTACAAATGAGGTACAGTCTTAAATATTTGATGTTAAGCGTGTAAAAGACCTTCATGGTTGAAGACGCAATCCTTTATTAGTTTTGGATTATTCACCCATAGAGTAGTGAAAAAGCCAAAACCAAAACTGTAATTGAGGAAAAGCTTAGGAAAGGTTTAAAATTATGTTTAAAGTTTGTTGGAAGGTTTGTTAGAAGTCGTTAAGTGCTCTCACTATTAAACACTGTCTGATTATACTCTGGGTTGATTGCGTTCCATTTTAAGTGAAGGTAGTTTTTCATGCGTCACATTGTTTATTCCTGAACTGCATGTCGTATATTAATATAATGTTGCAGGTACGTTCACGTGGATATAATCCGCAAAATACGTTGAGAACAGTGTTAGTAGTAAATAAGTAATAACATGAAACGTCATGCCTGATGCTGAAGATTTACTGCATGAAAACAAAAAAATGTCGTAAGCTATAAACTTTTTTCCTTTCATTATTTTGTGAGGCGTGTCAACGAGAAAAAGTTTCGTAAAGGCTTGAAATTTTTGTTTCATTTGTTGCAAGTCACCAAGTGCCCCCGTTGTAATTTGCTCGTTTCTTTTGACTTCGAAGGGATCGAAATGAAAAAAGTAAATATGTTCAGAAACTTCCTGGCAGACTAAAACTGTGTGCCGGAACGAGACTCGAACTCGGGACCTTTGCCTTTCGCGGGCAAGTGCTCTACCATCTGAGCTACCCAAGCACGACTCACGCCCCGTCCTCACAGCAGGTCCCGAGTTCGAGTCTCGGTTCGGCACACAGTTTTAATCTGCAAGGAAGTTTCATATCAGCGCACATTCCGCTGCAGAGTGAAAATCTCATTCTAAATGAGTTCTGCCTGTCACCGACCTACCAAGGGATTACAAAACCTCACCATTGCTGATTGAAATTAATTGGTTAATGAAGCGTACATGCGCGTACTACAGACAACTAAAAGAAAAGCAGATACATTATTGTAAACTCATTGAAATGAGATGTCTGAAACAGTGAATTGAAATTAGTGTATGGCATTGTTGGCCGGGAGGCCCCATGCGGGGAGTTCGGCCGCCGGATTGCAAGTCCTTTTCAGTCTACGCCACTTCGGTGACTTGCGGGTCAATGATGATGAAAATGATGAAGGACACACAACACCCAGTTCCATGCCGGGAATCGAACCCGGGCCACCTGCGTGATAAGTGGAAACGCTACCGCTACGCTACGTAGGCGGACTGTCTAGAAACAAATACTATGTAACTAGCCAGTCCACAATTTCGGACTACACAAGTTTGCTGTGGGACAAGCCACAAGTATATGGAAAGACACAAAATACGAACAATGATAACCACAACTGTTCCAGTCCCTGGAGAGAGTCTGATGCAGCTTGACGAGGACGGACTCCAGTATTCACAAGCTTCGGTAAAGTGCAATGGGTGGAAACATGATGCGGGCACACGGACAGGGGCGGCACGAAGAATAATACCGAATTAACAGTGATAACACCTTGAGGCTGACCTCTCGCGGTGCAAACCGAAAATCTGCGTTTCAAACACTGTCGGCTTTGCTTTCCGCGGATGACTTGATAAAAATTGAGCGTGAGGGTGCGGACCCATGGTGGTGGAAACAAACACATGGTCCGCAAAGTGGCAGACACTACCGCGCGACTCCTGGTCACGAAACAAAGCCTGCACCGTGCTACCACGAAGTGACACTACCAAGCATTGCACTGCCACGAAATAAGGAGGAGTAGACGATTCTCAGTAGTTTTGTAAACTCGGTTCCTCGCACATTGTGTACTTTCTCCGAGAGCAGACGGTCCCCACTGCCGACATGTGAGGGGGCGGGAACGCCGACGGTCGCTTACTCCCAAACCTCCAGATGTCAGGTGCTTCAGAAAGTGTCATCAGAGACAGAAGTGATGACACTTTCTGCAGGACCTGACCATCATTTTGCAGGACAGTGCTCAAGCACGTACAGTGCAAGCTGTTACTGATTTGTTTGACTCATGGGGCTGGTAAGTGCTATACCACCTACTGCACTCCCCTGACTTAAGCTCTCGTGGGTTCAACTCGATTTATAAACTGAAGGAAACACTTCACGGCATTCGCTTCAGAACTGCTACAACTTCGTCGGGCAGTAGACCGCTCCGCTCGAACTGTCAACACTACTGGCACTGCTAAGAGTATCCTACGACTTCCACATCGCTGGCAACGGGTTATATACAGGGTGTTTCAAAAATGACCGGTATATTTGAAACGGCAATAAAAACTAAACGAGCAGCGATAGAAATACACCGTTTGTTGCAATATGCTTGGGACAACAGTACATTTTCAGGCGGACAAACTTTCGAAATTACAGTAGTTACAATTTTCAACAACAGATGGCGCTGCAAGTGATGTGAAAGATATAGAAGACAACGCAGTCTGTGGGTGCGCCATTCTGTACGTCGTCTTTCTGCTGTAAGCGTGTGCTGTTCACAACGTGCAAGTGTGCTATAGACAACATGGTTTATTCCTTAGAACAGAGGATTTTTCTGGTGTTGGAATTCCACCGCCTAGAACACAGTGTTGTTGCAACAAGACGAAGTTTTCAACGGAGGTTTAATGTAACCAAAGGACCGAAAAGCGATACAATAAAGGATCTGTTTGAAAAATTTCAACGGACTGGGAACGTGACGGATGAACGTGCTGGAAAGGTAGGGCGACCGCGTACGGCAATCACAGAGGGCAACGCGCAGCTAGTGCAGCAGGTGATCCAACAGCGGCCTCGGGTTTCCATTCGCTGTGTTGCAGCTGCGGTCCAAATGACGCCAACGTCCACGTATCGTCTCATGCGCCAGAGTTTACACCTCTATCCATACAAAATTCAAACGCGGCAACCCCTCAGCGCCGCTACCATTGCTGCACGAGAGACATTCGCTAACGATATAGTGCACAGGATTGATGACGGCGATATGCATGTGGGCAGCATTTGGTTTACTGACGAAGCTTATTTTTACCTGGACGGCTTCGTCAATAAACAGAACTGGCGCATATGGGGAACCGAAAAGCCCCGTGTTGCTGTCCTATCGTCCCTGCATCCTCAAAAAGTACTGGTCTGGGCCGCCATTTCTTCCAAAGGAATCATTGGCCCATTTTTCAGATCCGAAACGATTACTGCATCACGCTATCTGGACATTCTTCGTGAATTTGTGGTGGTACAAACTGCCTTAGACGACACTGCGAACACCTCGTGGTTTATGCAAGATGGTGCCCGGCCACATCGCACGGCCGACGTCTTTAATTTCCTGAATGAATATTTCGATGATCGTGTGATTGCTTTGGGCTATCCGAAACATACAGGAGGCGGCGTGGATTGGCCTCCCTATTCGCCAGACATGAACCCCTGTGGCTTCTTTCTGTGGGGACACTTGAAAGACCAGGTGTACCGCCAGAATCCAGAAACAATTGAACAGCTGAAGCAGTACATCTCATCTGCATGTGAAGCCATTCCGCCAGACACGTTGTCAAAGGTTTCGGGTAATTTCATTCAGAGACTACGCCATATTATTGCTACGCATGGTGGATATGTGGAAAATATCGTACTATAGAGTTTCCCAGACCGCAGCGCCATCTGTTGTTGAAAATTGTAACTACTGTAATTTCGAAAGTTTGTCTGCCTGAAAATGTACTGTTGTCCCAAGCATATTGCAACAAACGGTGTATTTCTATCGCTGCTCGTTTAGTTTTTATTGCCATTTCAAATATACTGGTCATTTTTGAAACACCCTGTATAATGCTGGCAACTACTTTGAAGGTCAGTAAAACTTTGAAACAAGTATCTGTTTTGTATGAGCTGTAAATAATTAGTTGCCACTATTAAAGTTCCAACGCTCGTATTTGCAGTCTGAGCTACGGTTTCAGGAGAATACTCAATTACGACCCCGAGAAAACTTCTCAAAGGATTGTGCTGAACAATAAAGGCTGTCAGGCATTTTCAGCAAGTAAGAAACACCTTACGTCTGTCGTCAAGTAATCTGAATGTGATTGTGTAGGAATAATTTTTCTATTAGATAACAACGTTTTTGTGCTTTCTGTCTTAGGGAACACAGCATGTTGATCAAATCCGTAAACGAAAAGAAGGTTAGATTCGAATGTCCCGTCGATTGTGAGATCGTCGGAAACTGAGAGCAAGGCAAAGTTGGGGAACAAATCGGCCCTGACCTTTTCGAAGGAATCGTCCCGGGGTTCGCCTGAAATGATGTAGGGAAACTATAGGAAACCTGAGTCTGAGAAGCCGGACAGGTGTTTGAACCGCACACTTGCCAAATGTGAATCCAGAGCTATAACCACTGCTCCATCTCTCTCGGTAGAACATAGTTACGTCGAAAGTGGATACAATATTTTGTTCAACATGACAATGATGTCAGTTACAATCTTCTTCCTCTTCTTCTTTCGCTACTACCTTCATCCTGTATTGTGTGCAGGGTCAAGGACGGAACTGGCATGGTTAATGTTAAGGGCTGGCCGGATGCGCTTCCTGCCACCACCCCATACCCCCGGGACGGAAGTAGTGTACCCCAGCTGTCTGGGTCCAGTGTAAATCGTGAAATAGTGTGAATGTGTTTCAAATGTCTGCGAGTCGTGTAAATGAGGCGGGACGTGTTGACCAGCCCGGTATTCACCTTGTAGGATATGGAAAACCGCCTAAAAACCACATCCAGGCTGGCCGGCACACCGGCCGTCGTCGTTAATCCGCCGGGTGGAGTCGATCCGGGGCCAGCGCGCCTACCCGAGTTCAGGAAGCAGCGCTATCCTGGCGGGTAATGATGTCAGTTACAATGCCTGACAAAAAAAGTTCATCACCCAGAAGTGGAGGAGGAAACGAAGTGGATCGTCACATACTGGGTCAATATCCGATGTTACAAAATCGTAAATTTGATGAAGAACTTGACAGTATTACCTACCTTACCAGTATGACGTTGCCTCCGTCTACCCTGGATGCATGTACCTCTTCGGTTGGGATGGCTGTCATGACGCGTTGTATCGTCTCCTGAGGCGAGCTCACCCACAACTATTGTACCTGGACCCTGATCCCTGATACAGGCATTGAGACGGAATTGACGTCCAAGCTGGCCCCAGGGTTGTATCGGGGGCAGATCTGGATACCTTGCTGGCCACAGTAATACATCACTGTGTGCAGGCTGTTCGTAAAGACACGTTCCATACGTGGAAGATCAATGTCCTACTGAAAAATGGCACACGATGCTTTCGCATGAGAAGTAACACGTGAGAACGTAGGATGTCCGTAACGTACCTCTGTTCTGTCGGAGTCCCAAACCACTACCAGGAGTGACTTGAAGTCATATCCGTTTGCTCCCCACGCCGGAATGCCAAGGGTAAGACGACTGGGCCTCTTCGAGACGTTGAAAGAATAGGAACCCTCCACAGGAATATACCATACTCTCTGAGGGTGATGGTTCAAATGGCTCTGAGCAATATGGGACTTAACATCTGTGGTCATCAGTCCCCTAGAACTTAAAACTACTTAAACCTAACTTTCCTAAGGACATCACACATATCCATGCCCGAGGCAGGACTCGAACTTGCGATCGTAGCGGTCACGCGGTTCCAGACTGAAGCGCCTAGAACCGCACGGCCACATCGGCCGGCCGCTGAGGGTGATCATCCATGGCAGTGCAGAAGCGCAATTCATTGCTGAACACAATGCGCTGTCTATGCTTCCTGGTCACGGCAGCACTTGAAACGCAGACGTTTGTATTGTGGCGTTGACGGCAGCCTACACATACGGCGGTAATTCCCTATTCCAGGTGCTGCTAGTCTCAGATTAGTGGCTTGGGAGGGTGCACACTGTTGCAGGGTGTCCATTACCTACTCTCGTATATGTGAAGGGGTTGCGATGTCCGTTGTGCACAGTACGGCGATCCTCCCAGGCATCGTCGACCGGAAGCTTAATGGCGAGTATGTCTGCCCTCACGTTCCCATACATTCCAGCATCTGGCCACTGTCACATCCGAATGCCCCACATATCTGAATATTGCATGATTTGACCAGCTGGCCAAATGGAGACCCACAGCGAGGCCCGTTTCAAACTCGGTCAGCTGCTGATAACGCTGTGTCACACGAGTACACGACATAACGGTCTCCTTCACTGTGATCACTCGACGTGTGGCGCTTTTCACACCGCTCAATATTCTATCGAGACAGGTGACAACAATAAACACTAATAACACTGAAGTGCTCTGGTGGCTGTCCTACCTAATCTCTAATCTGCTCTGGTGATCGTTGTACCTGCCTCATTGTCAGAGAAATGCAACTCCAGTCATTTACACATCAGTCGGTAGCGTGTACGAGTACGAAATTAGTTTGACATGCGACCATGTTTTCTGCGTGCTTCACTTTTTTCCTCAGACAGTGTATAATGCTGTAACACTTAGTACGACACAGTTACTTATTTATTCACCTTGTGGCAATACATACACGAAGATACCAAAACAACTACATGTCAACACTTGAACACTACTCTCTGGCATAAAATAACACAAATTAAAACAACTATACACTGTAGCAGGATACGGGAACTTAGGAAGGGGTGGAGCGATTGATTGAGCTTGAGTGCCAGTTTAAACACAACATATTTATTGTAAACAGATAAATATAAAATTTTCAAATTTGACCAGTAAAAGAAATACTGTTGCACTTATTATTTAATCATAACTGGGTGTGGACTCTGAATATATGGTCAACGTTCACAGTTTGAAAGCCGTAAAAGAGAGGCGTAACAATTCTCTATGGCCCCATATGTATTATGGCGTCACATCGCCTAAGCAAATTTCTCCAACATGAGCGCACAATGTTCAGGATGATTAAAAGTCACTTTCATGAAATCGCTGTGTACTCAATGACACAACTCACAGTCACAAGCTACTCAGTTCTCCACGGAAGCACATACATTTCAAATGAAAATGATCGCGTAAGTGAAGCAAAATATTTTTTTCTAATTCTCAGCCGTAGTTTACTTTAGCACTTCAGAGATAGAAAACAGTGGGTAGCGTAGCAATCGACTAATGCAATTAGATCTTGCCTAAGAGTAAAGTTTTTGATAGCTCACTAGTTTCAGTTCTTAAAGCTGATCGATGTCCAAATATATATTTATATGAACATCGTTAAAATAGCCAACAACTGTAGCAATGCAGAAGTTCAAGAAGGATTAGACGAAGTTTATCAAGACAGTGCGTCTTGGCAGAGCGTAGGGGAACGATGTGGGAGACCCGCACCGCCGTACTAGGCAAGGTCCTAATGGAGGTGGTTTGCCGTTACCTTCCTCGACCGTAATGGGGACGAATGATGATGATGATGAAGACGACACGACAACACCCAGTCATCTCGGGCCAGGCGAAAATCTCTGGCCCCGCTGGGAATCGAACCCAGGACCCCGTGCTCGGGAAGGGAGAACGCTACTGCGAGACCACGAGCTGCGGACATCAAGACAGTATCTTTAGTAATTGTCTTTTCGAATGTCGTCGCTGATAAAATGGCCTGTTTAGCTAAATGTCACCACATCACATTACATCGGTTCCAGCATGACCTTTTGATACATTCCAAACCACAGAAAAATATGTGAGCTGAAACACATCATGGAGAGCCCAAAGCATCAGCTTTACTGGAGTTTGACGCTTCCGAGAAACACAATTTTGCAACACCTCTGAGCACAATCATCAAAACAGCTTCTACTTTACGCTTGGTCCACAAGCTGTAAAATAATATTACTACAGGGCACCACCAGAGAACGCCATTTCCATAGTGTATCCATAGAACCATCTTCCGCCAGGAAACCTGATGATATCGTAGTCGCCTTAGCATACAATAAGCCAGCCAGGGCTCCAAAGCCACGCGTCAGATCGGGCGCATCACTTACCGATGCGATAGCCAGATTTCCGACGACTACGATCGGTAACTGTCACTCCTCACCTCCTGCTTCTCACTCGCCGGATGGACATCTCGCGCACAAGCGCTGTACTGTGACTCGCAGGAGGAAGTAATGCCAATCTCAACTGGCGTGCCAACTACGGCACGAGACATATGTCAACGTCTTTTATGTATTGTATCATGCCGCTCTTTGCTGTCAGGAAATCTTCGAAAGGGATGCATGTAGGCACGTGTGGGACATGTTGATACATGGGCAACTGTCTGTCGCTCTGCACCACATTCGCGTGGTGGTGATGAAGATTTGCCCCATTTGTGGAGAGTGTCTGCACATCGTCCATGGTCAGTAAGGATTCAGTTCGTGGTAGTCCGAATTGCCTGTGGCTGGTCAAATCCATGGGGTTTCTTTTGGATGTAGGGCAGTTTCAGGTATTGTGCAGGTATTGTGGACGACAATTTTGTTTCCAGCAGCGTTTCCATTCATCGATGGTATTGAATTCAATTCGGGAGAGTCGTGGATGTGATAAGAATGGTATGTCTCGATGTTAGTCTTTTTCACTCCACAGGGAATACATCGTTCGGCATTGGAAGATCAGTGTTATTAGCGATCTTCTGGTTTTCATGCTGTAGCGCGCTCTTCCGTCTGATGTCAGGAGTTGGAATGTGGCTCAAGATAGGCAACAGGTATGTGGGAATATATCGTATTGACCCATTAATCATGCACACGACTTCGTTAAATTGTACGTCTATGTTTTTTAGATGTGGACTGTTAGCCTAGACATACTCTGCTGTTGAGTATAGCATTCCGAGAGCTGATACTCGAAATGTGTCTGCTGACGATCTGCGAGTACCACGAAGTTTATGGAGAACGTCGTTTCTGCTTTCGAGCTTAAGCAGATGTTCGCGTCAAGTTTTCCTTAAAAGGACGTGTTCTCTCTAAGGTGATCCCAAGATATGGCTTAAGATATCTAGATCAGAAGTAATGATTTCTTCAGTTGTTGCAAAGGTTTTGTGTTTGGTGGTTGTTGCCCAGTCGTACTCAAACTTTCTAGACTGTGTTGGAGGAATATAATAGTATTGTTGCCCGTTTGCTTGGGGCAAATTGTAATAATTTATAAAGTGTTCCATGCCTTCAAACCGTGTCAGCTTCAGTTAGCTCAACGAAAGCAACTGATGTTTCTGCTTCATTTGGCAGCCTGCTTCAATAAATGCTGTTAAACATAAGAAATTGATCAGCGCAGCTCCGTCTTGGTCGAAATCCAATTGCTCAATAGGAAGGTTCTGGAAGATCACTGGACTAAGATTTTCGATTGCTTCATTTTTTGTGTGATTGAGCCAAATATCATAATGGCAGAGAATAAATCCGCAGCCATCTTTTTCCATAGTTTCCACTATGCAGAAGAAATTCTAGACGGATTCCCTCATTCCCCGGTCCTTTCCAGGTTTTACAGAGTTTTAAGAGCAGCAAAAATTCCAGGTACAGAGCAAGTTCGTCAGAATTGAGATTGTTCATTAGTGTTCTTTTTGAGCAATATAAGTTGGCGTCTGACTTATCTTGTATGAGTTTTATCTATTGGTGCTCTTGAAGTGGACAGTACATGTGACGCAATCCTATCAGCTGATGCATGAGTGTTGCCCCTTACTTTAATTTTGTTTCGACTCAACTTCGTTAGCAATGACCAAGCTTCTCTATTTGAAGTTTGGAAACAGAATGATTCAACAGTTTCTATCCACCTAGTACTTCTGTCTGTATCGAGGTTATGAATTAGGTTATTCCCTGTTTCTGGGTCATCGCTTTTTAAAAAATCATCATATTGTTTCTCATTAGTTTAATTCCAGCACTAAATATTTTGCTTTGGATAGCCCCTAGATGTTGCCTTCTTTCTGCACTTATCGTAGCTGCAACAACCCTCTCGTAGGTTTTTGCTTTTGGGGGGAATCCGACCGAACATTTGTTCAGATTTTTAGCAAATATATCTCACTTTGATTTTCGAATGTTGCATCTAGGTCGTGGAAAGGACGATACGAGTTGGATACTTGTGCCTACTACAATCAAGATTTGAGGGTGCTGGCTGTGTGGGAAGTCTTGTAATACCAACCGTGAACTTCAGAGATGAAGTTCTCATTAGTTACTACAAAGCACATATCGGTATTATACTCATGTGTCCAAGCTGCTGCTACAAATGCTCCTTTATCCTTTGCATCAAACACCAAATATAAGCTATTGGCTTCTGCCGAATTATCAACGGCTTCTCTATTTTCATCATTTTCCTTATACAGTACTTCCATTGAGTATGGTGACTGTTAAAATCTCCGAGGTATATGGCGGGGTGTTGTGATACGCAGACGGCCTTTTGAGGCCAAGAGATAGTTGAAGGTTTGTATATTCATTACTGTTAGTTCTTCAATATTTGTTGTAACTTCGTGGACGCCATTGAGAGCATAGATGTGCATTCTTGATTAAAGATCATACGTATGTTTGCACTCCATAAACACTATGCTTTGTTGCTCCTAGTAAGGCAAAGCCAGGAATTTTTTCTCTCTGATTCATTTGATCTTCGTTTTCTGTATGTTTCCTGACAGCAATAACATTGATGTTGTGTTTTGGTAAAATCTACTCTACGACTTGGCGTTTCGATTTACTTATGCCTTTAATGTCGATTTGACATAACAGGTCCAAAGTTTGTGTAGCTGGAGTGTACTGAGAAAAACCGTGTGAATCCATTTCTTGTGACAAATTCGTTTTAGCCAGGAGACCTTGAGATTATCTGGCTGCCTTTGCATCTTGGCTTTAGATATTGGCGTTGAAGTGACTGTTCTTTACTACCACCCAGAGGCCACGTGTGACTTACGGAATGTCACAGACGCGAGCAGTCATTGTTCCTTTACAACTGAGTATAGAGGTCTTGGTGAGTCTGGTAAAACGTCTTAGTATAGAAGTCTTGGTTAGTCTAATAAAACAGTTATGGCAATTAGCATTTTTTCTAATGACGATGGTGCTGTTGATAATGTGATGATGTGCCCTGCCCATTTCGAAGGTTCATCGCTGCAAGTTCAGAATTCTCCGCTCCTGTCTGTTTCGCCGCCATCCTTTACGAACCTCGTATGATACATTTACCTTGATGTCGCCAATTAACTATATATCTTATTCTTCCTCTTGTCCTCTTCCTCATTACATTCCTTCTAGTGTAGCCTTTCTTATGCCCTCTTTTCTCATCCAGAGTTGTAGCAATTTTCGTCTCTCCTTAATTGTTCCCAATATTTTTTCTTTCTCGTTCACCCAGTTTAAAACAAACTTTATTTGTTATTTCATCTGCCTCTTCACATATTGCCCGCAGCTCGTGGTCGTGCGGTAGCGTTCTCGCTTCCCGCGCCCGGGTTCCCGGGTTCGATTCCCGGCGGGGTCAGGGATTTTCTCTGCCTCTTGATGGCTGGGTGTTGTGTGATGTCCTTAGGTTAGTTAGGTTTAAGTAGTTCTAAGTTCTAGGGGACTGATGACCATAGATGTTAAGTCCCATAGTGCTCAGAGCCATTTGAACCATTTGAACCTCTTCACATTTTCGTATTCTCCCAATCCACACCTCAGAAACCTCTAAGCATTTCCGGGTTGGGGATTTTCTCCGCCCGGGACTGGGTGTTTGTGTTGTCCTCATCATTTCATCGTCATCATCATTCCTAACATTGTCTAGATTGGACTGTGAAAAAAAAGGGAATGTGTAGAAATTAGGACGAACCAAACAGCATCTTCATCTGAGCATCTCTCTTCTCTCTGCGACGCTGTCTGTGTTTCGACACACTACAGGGCAACACACTCTACAACACACTTCGGCATTCTTTTCCATTATTGTTTATGTAATGCTCCACAGAAAATAGTTTCCATCTGTAATATGTTTCTTTTGCTGTAGCTACCCGTATTGTTATTTCTGGATGACGTCTCACACTTCTGATTATTTTACAATCTATGAATGTGTCCACTCATCCTGAATTTTCACGTTTACCTTCCTTGCTTGCCTTGTAAAGACCATTGCCAAAATGTTCTTCACATTTATAAGATAAAATAAAATTAATGCGAGGCAATAGCACTGAAGAATAACTTGAGGGGGTACACTACTGGCCATTAAAATTGCTACACCAAGAAGAAATGCAGATGATAAACGGGTATTCATTGGACAAATATATTATACTAGAACAGACATGTGATTACGTTTTCACGCAATGTGGGTGCATAGTTCCTGAGAAATCAGTACCCACAACAACCACCTCTGGCCGTAATAACGGTCTTGATACGCCTGGGCATTGAGTCAAACAGAGCTTGGATGGCGTGTACAGGTACAGATGCCCATGCAACTTCAACGCGATACCACAGTTCATCAAGAGTAGTGACTGGCGTATTGTGACGAGCCAGTTGCTCGGCCACCATTGACCAGACGTTTTCAATTGGTGAGAGATCTGGAGAATGTGCTGGCCAGGGCAGCAGTCGAACATTTTCTGTATCCAGAAAGGCCCGTACAGGACCTGCAACATGCGGTCGTGCATTATCCTGCTGAAATTTAGGGTTTCACAGGGATCGAATGAAGAGTAGAGCCACGGGTCGAAACACATCTGAAATTTAACGTCCACTGTTGAAAGTGCCGTCATTGCGAACAAGAGGTGACCGAGACGTGTAATCAATGGCACCCCATACCATCACGCCAGTGTGACGATGACGAATACACGCTTCCAATGTGCGTTCACCGCGATGTTGCGAAACACGGATACGACCATCACGATGCTGTAAACAGAACCTGGATTCATCAGAAAAAATGACGTTTAGCCATTCGTGCACCCAGGTTCGACGTTGAGTACACCATCGCAGGCGCTCCTGTCTGTGATGCAGCCATGGTCTCCGAGCTGATAGTCCATGCTGCTGCAAACGTCGTCGAACTTTTCGTGCAGATGGTTGTTGTCTCGCAAACGTCCCCATCTGTTGACTCAGGGATCGAGACGTGGCTGCACGATCCGTTACAGCCAAGCGGATAAGATGCCTGTCTTCTCGACTGCTGGTGGTACGAGGCCGTTCGGATCCAGCACGGCGTTCCGAATTACCGTCCTGAACCCACCGATTCCATATTCTGCTAACAGTCATTGGATCTCGACCAACTCGAGCAACAATGTCGCAATGCGATAAACTGCAGTCGCGATAGGCTACAATCCTACCTTTATCAAAGTCGGAAAGGTGATGGTACGCATTTCTCCTCCTTACACGAGGCATCACAACAACGTTTCACCAGGCAACGCCCGTCAACTGCTGTTTGTGTATGAGAAATCGGTTGGAAACTTTCCTCGTGTCAGCACGTTGTAGGTGTCGCCACCGGCGCCAACCTTGTGTGAATGCTCTGAAAAGCTAATCATTTGCATATCACAGCATCTTCTTCCTGACGGTTAAATTTCGCTTCTGTAGCACGTCATCTTCGTGGTGTAGCAATATTACATATGGAAGGTGATACAGAAACAGAGTGAAAGATTTAATTGAAAATTGTAATGGGAAGTACATAAGCGAAATTATGTATCATTGGTATGAAGAATATATAGTATTGTAGCGAAGATTCTCATATTATAAAAGAACATAGTATGTTAAGTACATAGAGAATCAAAATAAAACGCATTTTAGTTCCTTCCACCATCTCATTGGTGTCACATATAGTCTTGTTAGCGTTCCTTCCAATTTTTTTGTAGGGCTTTTACGGGAAGTGGGGGAACGGGGGGGGGGGGGCGGCAGGAATTGGATTATTGGCCACGTGTATGACCTCTTGCCAGACTGGCCAGAAAGCGCACTATTCTTATATTCTCCCTCTCCTCTCTCTCTTCCATCAATCAAACGTGGCTGCTATTGAACGCTCTTGCAGAGCAACCGGCAGAGTTCTTTGTCAGCGATTTCTTTCAGAGATACGCTTCAGCTGTTGGGCAGGCCGGGCAGTGAAATACGTTCCTGCACTTGATCACTTTGACAAAGATTTTTTCCCTTTACATGCTTATCTTTCGGTATCGGTACTGTGTTTCTTCATGCGAGTAACACGTGATTTCGGCACAAAAGGCTGGTTTCCGAGAAAATATGTTAACATCTGGAAATCATTTCTTTGTTAGGGACAAAGTCGTATAGAATTGTATAAAAGACATCATATTCGCCAAAATGACTGAGTCATTTATTGACCAATTTCGGCGTTAAACCATTTTCAAGTGATCACAGCAATACAAAAAAGAACTACGCAATAATAGGCCAGAAATTATGTTTACCTTTCGAACACAAATGTATAAATGGATAATGGTCACAGCTGAATGTCACGAATTACCATGTTACTTTGGTATTGTGTGTTCAACCTATATTATACGTTATTGATTCTATTAGGTTTCGAATGTATTCGGAAGTTAATATTTTAAAATACTGAAATATTTTGGTTCACGCAGAGAGAACCATGCGCGTCTTCCTGTTCTACTGTTCCTCTTTGCTTTTTTACTGTCATATAATGACTGATTATTTAAATTCCTTATTGTGTTCTTAGTCAAGGATGAAATTAGCTTTATCGATCAAATTTGTACACTAGATGTGACCTCTACCTATGAACAGATGATGTTTCAATATTTTATAATCTAAACTTTAGCATACATTTCTAATCTAATAGAATCAAAAACATCCAAAATGTACTGAACAAACTACATCAAAGTAATAATATGATTTATTTCGTAAAGCTATATTATTATTTTGTTACGTTACCATTATAAATTTAATGTTATCAACTTTACACTCGAAAGGGCATACGTATTTTCTGTCCTATCTGATACTTAATGTTGTTATTGATCCCTGCATGGCAGTGCTTGACTCCAATATTGTTGTAAACAGCACCGCACGAAAATGCGACTTTTCAGGAGGTCATAATTCCAGGTGATCAATAGATCACGGAGATAAGGGGTCAAGTTTATGGAAAGTCCTTGGCCTACTGACCATTTGTAGACCTGCCGTAAGAATGGGCATGTTGTAGCTATCTTGCAGTACAGGGTCAAAATTTAAACATTGCACAGTTCCTCCAGCTCAGTCAAATTGAGCAAATCGGTTAGTTCTTTGGCACTAGGTGTGGTCTACGGTGAACTTTAGGCCTCTTGTAAAAGCAGAATTTATCTTGGGCGGTTTCTAAGAGAACCGCCAATAAACCATGATTTTTGGGCACGAAAAGTACCAATTGTGGCGATGGCCACTTCCATAATTTCTAATAATGGCAGGTCTTCCAAATCTTTACCATATGTTCTTGAGAAGCTATTCCCAGGAACTTCGAATTTTTCCCCATACCTTTATCTGAGTTTCAGATGTTCAAAGTTACCGTTCTAAGGCACGCAAAATATGGATGTAAGTCCAGTACGAGACGTAAATATAGTTTAACTGACGTAGTGAACAAATGGCAAGAGTTCTAGAATCATCGCCAGCTATCTGAAGCCACCAAACTACGATTTTAACCAGCATTTTTCACCAATAAAACTTTATTACGTACTATTCCCATATAATTGCCACTTCACGCCTTTAAGGTGGTACTGCAGTAACAAAAAGTCGACTGAAAAGAGTTTTTTTAACATGCGTGGACATAATGCAAAATGACTACCAGAAATTATGTAAAACTGGAAAGATTGCAAATTCATTAAAATATTCCTAACAACATTTTTTACTCTTTTAAATGTAAGCCATAAGCTAGGCGTTTTCGATGAATGCGATCGATGAGCGAAGCACCTAGAAAGAATGTGAAACAAACGATCTTGTGTTAACCTTTATAATATGTGTCGAATAGTAGTGGCTCCGATCAAAGAAAATCATCATAACAACTGGGAGAGCGGTGTGCTGACCACGCCCTCCTATCCGCATCCTCAGCTGAGGATGACACGGCGGCTGGATGGTCCCGATAACGGGCCACTTGTGGCCTGAAGACGGAGTGCTTTTTATAGTATGTGTAATTTATTGTTTATATGTGTCAGACTATTTAAATGTGTCGATGTATGTAAGTAAACTGTCAAAACTTTACTGACCTATAGGATTCACTTTATATAAGCAGCACATCTTGCTATAGCAAATAAAAGAAGGGAACTGAGAAGAGACGGTGAAAGTGGCAGTGAAAGAGAGAGAGAGAGAGAGAGAGAGAGAGAGAGAGAGAGAGAGAGACGGACGAAGACAATAGCAGTGGGAAGCAAAGAGAGAGGAGATATTGATCTTCAGAGACAACGACAGTAAAACAAGAAAGAGAGAGGGATGCAGATAGAAGCAGTGGAAGCAGAAGGCAGAGAAGATAATAGAAATGAGAAATACGTCATACTGATAAATGGGCTTATTCTGCCAAATCTTAAAAATTTTACCCGATTTCGTAATCACGGAAATAATGTGCTTTCAACCCGTGAGGTTTCATTTCGTTTCCTCCTCCGTTTGTGGGCGCCTCACTTACTTCGTCAGTATATGTGTACTCAGAAGGGAACAGATCATTTCCAAAGCTAAATGTTCATGCAAAATTGAATATCCTACCTTCTTCAATATACCTGTCGATGCCTGCAGTCACGGTAAGTAATATGGCGATTCTCTTCATCATGTCTGGAACAACAGTCGTCCTTCACGAAATTCGTCGCTGACGGAAGCACGACTACTACTAAATTCTGCAAATCAATTGTAAGCAGTCTCACGAAAGTGATTCGAGGCATTGTTGTTTAGTCTTTACGAAAAGCGTAAAAAAGTCATCAATAACGTATGCCATTTTAAAGCAATACTAATGCCTCACCCGAAAATGCGCCAGGTAGCGCTTGTTTCTATGATCTTAGAAGGCAATCCTTGTACATGTTGCAGTAGACGATAAAATACTGTGAACATCATGAGTGGAATAGTTTTTTTTGGGTATTTAAAGTAACTATGATACATATTTCTTTAAACAGATAAGCTTGAATACCGAGCCGTCATGGAGGTTTTGTTTCGGCTGCTTAATCGCCAACGCTATTAGCCCTACATCAAAACTTGTTGAAGGTTTTTCAGGTATCTGCTCCTTTATTTTCAATACTTAATGAATTTCAGAATGCATTCACACATGTTTTAGACCTCTTCAAGATGACTAACTTGAAGGGCATCACCCACCTTTCTGGAGCACAAATGGAAACATCAAGAAAGTACGCACGACTGTTAAAGATCAGACGAGCTTGGGGAAGAGCGGTTTGGGTTCCAGAAGAATAAGGAACGCGCTAGGCAATTATGAAGCTCGCCCCATCTTAGAAGATAGGTTGAAGGAAGGTAATCCTACAGTTATAACAATTGTAGATATCGAGAAACATTTGACAGTATTGCCTGGAATGCACTCCTTGAAACTGCGAAGGTAGCAGCAATAAAATACAGGAAGCGCAATGTTATCTATAAATTGTACAGAAACCAAACCGCAGTTATAAGAGTAAGACATGAAAGGGAACCCACAGTTGAGAAGGGAGTGAGTAGGGTTGTAGTCCATCCCCCAGTTATTCAGTCTGTGCGTCGAGCAAGCTGTGAAGGAAATCAAGATTGACTGTGGGAAGGTAATTAATGTTCAGGAAGAAAAACTGGAACTTTGTCATTGGCAGATGACATTATAACTCTTTCAGAGACGACAAAGGACTTGGAAGAAGAGTTTAGCGAAATGGATGAATGAAATAAGATAAACGTCAACAAAAGTAAAACAATGGTAATGGAACGTGGTCGAATTAAATCAGGCGATGTCGAGAGAATTACATTAGGATAAGACACTGAAAGTGGTAGGCGAGTTTAGTTATTTGGGCAGAAAAATAACTGTCGATGCATGAAGTAGAGAGGATGTAAAATGCAGACTGAGAACAGCAAGAAATTCTTCTCTGGAAAAGAGAAATAGGTCAACATGGAATATAAACTTATTTGTTAGAAAACCTTTTGTAAAGGTATTTATGTGGCGTATAGCCTTGTACAGAACTAAAACCTGGACGATAAACAGTTCAGACGAGATTTATACAAATTTTTAGTTGATAAATAATTCCGAAAAACAATGTGGTGGTGTAACATTTCTTTGCCAGATTGTGATATAATTATAGCTTCTGTTATTCTATGGTGTGAAGCTTATGCAGTTCTTACTCGGTTTATTAAAACCTAAATGAAGACGTTAGTTAGGTGTTGACAACAAGTACTTCAATATTATGTTACCATGAGGTCGCAGAGCTGTTAAATATGCATTTGGTATAAAGTATTTCTCCACAGAGTGGAGGCACATCCAAACAAGAAGAGACAAACTTGTAGGTCACATCCTAAGACATAACAACATCATTGAAACAATAGCAGAAGGAGGTAGTGAGGGAAGGGTCAGCGGGGGCGACCAAGGATATCATGCATGCAACAGATCGTGCATGATGAAGCGGAAGGCAGACAGAAGGGAGGAATGGTGCTCTGCTGCAAACCAACCTCAGGGTTGGACACTAAAAGAAAAGAAGAATAAAGTATTCTAAATGGAAAATATTAGCCACAGAAAAATAAACTTCTGTAGATACAGCAGACGAAATCGTTGAATACATTAGCTTACTGCATAATATAGAAATTCGCAGAGGCGGTATTGCACGTTCTTGGCGGTTTTAGTTGAAACCTCGTGAGTCAGTCTATTAGTGAAAACTGTATCAAAATCTGTACAGTAGTTCCTGAGATTAGCGTTTACATAAAGACAGAAATTCGCGGCAGGTGACAGACTGGTAAAGATTGCGTCAAGCTACGCTGCCCTCTGGAGTTGCGACGGCTGTTTACTGTATTTTCCGCCAGATACCGCCTCCTCCTTAGCTGACAAATTCGTAGCTCCCACTATTGCCACTTAAACTTAGAACAAAACACTCCAAACGCCACTTAAACTTGAAACAGATAACAAAACATATACTATACACTGATTATTACGATAAAACTTATTTGTGCATCAGTCTATTTATTAGTGAAAAACGTATCATAATCCTTACAGGAGTTCCTGAGTTTATAACTGTTGAATGTTTGACACGCAATAACAAATTGGCTACTTCCTGTCAAATTCAGTTCTTAGAGCACAAGAGGTGCTCGAACTCCCTGAATCATGCAATTTTAGTATCTTGCCTCCTCTTGAATAAATTTCTGCGGAGGCTCATGTTGTGGTCTATCAAACGGAAAATCAACTTCAAACTGGTCTACAGAGACCACCTAAGTTACAGCGCATGCACGCCACATGTATTACTATGTTAACCTTCCCTGTGAGGGTAATGAGAGGAAGACTTTTGAATATATGCGGAAATTAAGTACCTTTACAATTCGATCTAAAATACCCCTTAGAAGCACAGAAGTCTGGTAATAAAAAGGCCGGGGAAACGAAACGATGTAATTTTTTATTTTACGCGACAAAATTGTGAAGTAACACACAAACTTCAATTTTACAGTTTGCAAGTGCACGACAAAGTCGGTGACGTAAGAGGGTGAGAGCATGTTATTATTTATAAATTTTTAAAAAATGTTATTAAATCCAACAAGTTACGAAATGGAGATCGACATTATTTGGAAAATATATGTTTATTCATATATGAATAATATTAGCTTGATACTAAAAATTAAAAATCAGAAAGTACCAGAAGCCAGCGTTAAGTAAGAAGTACAATATCGATATGTTAAGACATCAAAGATAGCGCTGCACATTACAACGCCTGTGAACAGCAAGTGTCCTTTATCAAACGCCTGCCCCTACACCACGGTGGAACATTGTAAGCGGTTATCGTTTAGACCCTGTACAGTATTTCAGTTGGTTCAGCGTAATCACTATATTATTGTACAGAAACCGCACTTCCTGCTTTCTTCAGCCTACGTTCATAGTGATTGCTTTCCAGTCTATCACTCCAGCGCTATTATAGTTGCGATGCCGCCGTCGTATGTTGTCGGCACACAGGACTAGGCGGCCAACGTTGACGTGCATGCAGACGGGCTATCCAGCGCACAAGATATATACACTTCAATATATGTGAACGTGTGATAAGACAAAAATGAAAGATAACATGTCCACTCGCCGGCCGGTGTGGCCGAGCGGTTCTAGGCGCTACAGTCTGGAAGCGCGCGACCGCTACGGTCGCAGGTTCGAATCCTGCCTCGGGCATGGATGTGTGTGATGTCCTTAGGTTAGTTAGGGTTAAGTAGTTCTAAGTTCTAGGGGACTGATGACCTCAGAAGTTAAGTCCCATAGTGCTCAGAGCCGTTTTTGAACCATTTGAATTTTTGAACGTGTCCACTCAGTAAGGACATCTGCTTGTAAAAATTCACCAAATCGAACAAAATCACTCTGGTTAGAGAGTGAAATTATATTGACGTATTACAGAAATTATTTCTATCAGTTTCATAAGAAAGTCGCACAACCTATTAGAAAACGCAGTGGTGAAAGAGAAAAAAAAATTGTGCAAAGCAGGAAGCAAATCCTCTACCAGTCCCCTCGATTTAACAACATGGCGCCTCAAGAAACTACGCTATGCTGAAATGCTGCGACTAGCGACTTTTAATTTTATGTTACAGTCTTCTAAAGGCTTTAATCGCCGCAATGTTATTAATTGACATTTAATTGTAACAAATCTTAACAAAAATGACACGTTTTGACGATTCTTCAAAGGGTCCTTGCCTTAAAACGTCTTACTGTCGTAACACGTGAGTTATAACGCGAAAACAAATAAATACTGAAACAATTTTAACCACCAGTACGATGTCTTCCGTCATTTTCTTACAAAAGATCGTATCAATGAAGATTCGTTCTCGAAGGATTCGATGTGCTGGTGCTCAGTACATATTCATATTGTGTAACTTATAACATAAATATATACGAAGATGGTATCTGTTCTTTCGGACATGTCCGAAAGAACAGATACCATCTTAGTATATAGTTACGGCTCACCGGCCACTTGACCATCTTCTTCTTCTGTGCGAATGCACAGTGTCCGAACTCTTATGGGAATCGGCAACGCGCCGCGATAAATGAGTATAATGAGCAGGGGCACTACGAATGTAGTGCGGGACAATACGTTACGAATGTGGGTTTCGCGGGAGGCGTGCCAGAGATAAATCCCTGCAGTCGCGCTATCCTCTGTGTCCTCGGTGGCTCAGATGGGTTAGCCGGAACGGTAACTCAGCGTGTTCGGTCAGAAAGCTGGTTGGCCTCTGCAATAAAAAACTGAGTGAAAGGATCGACAACGAACTTAAACCGATGTCATGTGATGTCCGCAACGACCAAATACAACGATCAGCCACGAACAAAAAAAAAAAAAAAAGATGAATAGAGCGTCTGCCATGTAAGCAGGAGATCCCGGGTTCGAGTCCCGGTCGGGGCACACATTTTCATCTGTCCCCGTTGACGTATGTCAACGCCTGTAAGCAGCTAAGGGTGTTCATTTCATTGTAATTTTATAACATAAAAGCCACTGAACATGGGCTTCTGCTGAACACGACAAATACAGCATGGGACTTGCCTTCTGCTTGTGACGTAGCGAGCGTTCTTGCTTCCTATTGGTTCTACTTTAAGTGGCCCATTGCCGCAGAACTTATTTTGTACTTCACGTGACGAAATGGCGGGAAGTGAAGTCACAAAACTCGTAGGGCGCCACGTCAACGGTAGCTTGAAATGGTTCAAATGGCTCTGAGCACTATGGGACTTAACTGCTGAGGTCATCAGTCCCCTAGAACTTAGAACTACTTAAACCTAACTAACCTGAGGACATCACACACATCCATGCCCGAGGCAGGATTCGAACGTGCGACCGCAGCGGTCACGCGGTTCCAGGCTGTAGCGCCTAGAACCGCTCGGCCACAACGGTAGCTAACTCGTCTCGTGTGTTGACAGCTGTATGCATCCAGTGTATAAGAGAAAATTTCGTACCCTCCACAGCCCTAGAGCGTAAACAGACTTTCCGTAGTGATTCGCGCGGCTACCAATTGTGCCACACGGACTGCAGGAACTTTTCTTTTCTAGCTCGCAGAAGCGATGTGATCGCTTCTGAATGGCACGGTTTTCGCCTCACGCCTCGACTGCGCCGTGCGCCCTCCCCCCTCCTTCCAGCACCTCCACCCCCAGGTAAGTGAAGGTATCGATCTGACCTCTGGCCACTATTAATGCGGACCGGGGCGGCCTCCCCTGTCTTCGCCCAGCCCGGTGCTCTCAAATTACTGTGATTACAGTCGGACGGACGCTCCAATCACGGATGGAGATTAGCCGGCCGCCTCTTAAAAATTCCCGGCGCACGCCGGCAGACGGCTCGGCCATCGGCATGGCGGGCACGTTGCCACCTCGGCTCGCTACCGATCGGCGCATCGCCTGCTCTGCTCTGCTCTACCCTACCCTACTCTCGGGAGCACCTGCTTGCCTATGCTAATTATACGCAGCCCCGCGCCGCCCTACCTCCTTTCTGACGCGAAAGAAGCACCTGCATTCCTAATCAGTGACCAAAGGAGCAGGAAGCGAAAGGCAAAGAGGGCCTCTGCTGCCGTCTCACTTCCCTTTCTTACCTCTGCCTTCACCTATGCATATTTCTCATGGAAACGCTTCCTTTGGCTGGTGGTGATGACACATTGCCTGACAAAGAAACTGAAGCACGAGCAAGAACAGGAGGAAAAGAAATTAAAGTTTTGAGGGTATATGTGATGTTACACTGAAAGAAAAATAAAAAATAAAAAAAAACCTCACCATCAAGCAATTATCAGAATGTGACGGAAATCGGGAGATGTGATGTACATGTACAGACAAAAAAATGATTTCAGCTTCAGAAAAAATTGTGATTTATTCAAGAGAAAGACCTTCACAATTTGAGCATTTTACACTATTGGCCATTAAAATTGCTACACCAAGAAGAAATGCAGTTGATAAACGGGTATTCATCGGACAAATATATTATACTAGAACTGACATCTGATTACATTTTCACGCAATTTGGGTGCATAGATCCTGAGAAATCAGTACCCTGAACAACCGCCTCTGGCCGTAATAACGGCCTTGATACGTCTGGGCATTGAGTCCAACAGAGCTTCGATGGCGTGTACAGGTACAGCTGCCCATGCAGTTTCAACACGATACCAAAGTTCATCAAGAGTATTGACTGGCGTATTGTGACGAGCCAGTTGCTCGGCCGCCGTTGACCAGACGTTTTCAGTTGGTGAGAGATCTCGAGAATGTGCTGGCCAGGGCAGCACTCGAACATTTTCTGTATCCCGAAAGGCCCGTACAGGACCTGCAACATGCGGTCGTGCATTATCATGCTGAAATGTAGGGTTTCGCAGGGATCGAATGAAGGGTAGAGCCACGGGTGGTAACACATCTTAAATGTAACGTCCACTGTTCAAAGTGCCGTCATTGCGAACAAGAGGTGACCGAGACGTGTAATCAATGGCACCCCATACCATCACGCGGGTGACACGCCAGTGTGGCGATGACGAATACACGATTCCAATGTGCGTTCACGGCGATGTTGCCAAACACGAATGCGACCATCACGATGCTGTAAACACAACCTGGATTCATCTGAAAAAAAAAATGACGTTTAGCCATTCGTGCACCCAGGTTCGACGTTGAGTACACCATCGCAGGCGGTCCTGTCTGTGATGCAGCGTTAAGGGTAACTGCAGCCACGTTCTCCGAGCTGATAGTCCATGGTGCTGCAAACGTCGTCGAACTGTTCGTGCCGATGGTTGCTGTCTTTCAAACGTCCTCATCTGTTGACTCAGGGATCGAGACATGGCTGCACGATCCGTTACAGCCATGCGGATGAGATGCCTGTCTTCTCGACTGCTGGTGATTCGAGGCCGTTCGGATCCAGCACGGCGTTCCGAATTATCGTCCTGAACCCACCGATTCCATATTCTAACAGTCATTGGATCTCGACCAACGCGAGCAGCAATGTCGCAATGCGATAAACCGCAATCGCGATAGGCTACAATCCGAGCTTTATCAAAGTCGGAAAGGTGATGGTACGCATTTCTCCTCCTTAGACGAGGCATCACAACAACGTTTCACCAGGCAACGCCGGTCAACTGCTGTTTGTGTATGTGAAATCGGTTGGAAACTTTCCTCATGTCAGCACGTTGTAGGTGTCGCCACCGGCGCCAACCTTGTGTGAATGCTCTGAAAAGCTAATCATTTGCATATCACAGCATCTTCTTCCTGTCGGTTAAATTTCGCTTCTGTAGCACGTCATCTTCGTGGTGTGGCAATTTTAATGGCCAGTAGTGTAATTACTCGTTGGTCCACCTATGGCCTTTATGTAAGCAGTCATTGGACCTGGCGTCGATTGATTGAGATTTGGATGTCCTCCTGAGGCACATCGTGCCAAATTGTGTCCAATTGGCACATCAGATCGTGAAAACCCCGAAGTGGTTGGAGGGTCCTGCCAATAATGGTTCAAACGTGCTCGATTGCGGACAGATCCGGTGACCTTGCTGGCAAAAGCAGGCTTTGGTAACTACGAAGACAAGCAGTAGAAACTCTCGCCGTATCCGGGCGAGCATTGTCTTGCTGAAATGAAAGCCCAGGATGGCTTGCCATGAAGCGCAACAAAACGGGGCGTAGAATATCGTCGACGTACTGCTGTGCTGTAAGGGTGCTGCTGATGGTAACCAATGGCACTGCTATGAAAAAAAATGACACCTCAGATCGTGGCTGCCGGGCCGTATGACGGGTGAAAGTCAGGTTGGTATTCCCCACCTCTCTGTGGAGCGTCTTCACACACTTCACTGGTCATCGGGTCTCAGTTCAAAGCGGTATCATCACTGAAAACAATTCTTCTCTAATTCACTATGGTCATCATCTGAGGTCTTCAGTCCCAGAGAACTTAGAACTATTTAAACCTAACTCACTTAAGGACATCACACACATCCATGCCCGAGGCAGGATTGAAACCTGCAACAGTAAAGGTCCCGCGGTTCCAGACTGAAGCGCCTAGAACCACTCGGTCACAGCGGCCGGCTCTTCTCCAGTCAGTGAGATTTCTGGGCGGAGGCGTGTCTGAAGACGTCCAGACAACAGTGGTATACCACCCTCACTGTCGTCCGCCATAGGGTGTGACCACCGAGACTGATGGTAGTGGGTGCCGTTTCTTTTCGTAGCAGTACCCTTTTGATTGTCATCTGCGGCACCCTTTCAGCACAGCGATACGTCGGCGATATTCTGCGACCCGTTTTGTTGCCCTTCATAGCAAGCTTACATTTCAGCAATATAATGCCCTCCCACACACGACGAAAGTTCCTACTGCTTGTCTTCGTGCTTGCCAAACCCTACCCTAGCCAGCAACGTCGCTGGATCAGCCCTGAATTGAGCGTTATAGGTAGGGCCTTCGAACCAGCTCTGGGTTTTGGCTATCTAACGCACCAGTTTGACACAATTTGGTACGATATCCCAGAATTACTATCAATCAGTTCCAAGTCGAATAATTGCTTGGGTAAGGGCCAGAGGAGGACCAACATGTTTCTGACTGGCTCAGTCTGTGAATCTCTTTCTATTCAATCAATCATCCAATTTTTCTGAGATTGTGATAATTTGTGTGTTTGTACACGTACATCACATCTACCATTTCCATCCCATCCGGATAGTTCCTTGGTGATATGTAGTTTTCTTTATCTTAGAGTGTTTACCAGTGACTTCAATATCGATTCAAATTTGAAATGAACTTGTAAGTATGAGCCGACTCGTCAGCTGCATCCCTTCTGTCCTGGACACATTCACTGATTCCGTTGTGTGAAGGGTACCATAAAGCCGTCGTATCGTCTCCCGCGGCAAGCTGTCTCATAACTCTTGTACGAGGTGCATTCAAGTTCTAAGGCCTCCGATTTTTTTTTCTCCGGACTGGAAAGAGATAGAAACATGCGCATTGTTTTAAAATGAGGCCGCGTTCATTGTCAATACGTTCCAGAGATGGCGGCACCGTACGGCAGATGGAATTTTACCGCCAGCGGCGAGAATGAGAACTGTTTTAAATACTTAAAATGGCGACGTTTTCCTTACTTGAACAGCGTGCAATCATTCGTTTTCTGAATTTGCGTGGTGTGAAACCAATTGAAATTCATCGACAGTTGAAGGAGACATGTGGTGATGGAGTTATGGATGTGTCGAAAGTGCGTTCATGGGTGTGACAGTTTAATGAAGGCAGAACATCGTGTGACAACAAACCGAAACAACCTCGGGCTCGCACAAGCCGGTCTGACGACATGATCGAGAAAGTGGAGAGAATTGTTTTGGGGGATCGCCGGATAACTGTTGAACAGATCGCCTCCAGAGTTGGTATTTCTGTGGGTTCTGTGCACACAATCCTGCATGACGACCTGAAAATGCGAAAAGTGTCATCCAGGTGGGTGCCACGAATGCTGACGGACGACCACACGGCTGCCCGTGTGGCATGTGGCCGAGCAATGTTGACGTGCAACGACAGCATGAATGGGACTTTCTTTTCATCGGTTGTGACAATGGATGAGACGTGGATGCCATTTTTCAATCCAGAAACAAAGCGCCAGTCAGCTCAATGGAAGCACACAGATTCACCGCCACCAAAAAAATTTCGGGTAACCGCCAGTGCTGAAAAAATGATGGTGTCCATGTTCTGGGACAACGAGGGCGTAATCCTTACCCATTGCGTTCCAAAGGGCACTACGATATCAGGTGCATCCTACGAAAATGTTTTGAAGAACAAATTCCTTCCTGCACTGCAACAAAAACGTCTGGGAAGGGCTGCGCGTGTGCTGTTTCACCAAGACAACGCACCCGCACATCGAGCTAACGTTAAGCAACAGTTTCTTCGTGATAACAACTTTGAAGTGATTCCTCATGCTCCCTACTCACCTGACCTGGCTCCTAGTGACTTTTGGCTTTTTCCAACAATGAAAGACACTCTCCGTGGCCACACATTCACCAACCGTTGCGCTATTGCCTCAGCGATTTTCCAGTGGTCAAAACAGACTCCTAAAGAAGCCTTCGCCACTGCCATGGAATCACGGCGTCAGCGTTGTGAAAAATGTGTACGTCTACAGGGCGATTACGTCGAGAAGTAACGCCAGTTTGATCGATTTCGGGTGAGTAGTTAATTAGAAAAAAATCGGAGGCCTTAGAACTTGAATGCACCTCGTAAATGATCATTGATGTTCAAGATACTGACACAGGGACGGAAGTGATGTCCGAAGAAAGAAAAAGGGACGGGAGGTTCGAGCTCATGTCGCGTCGGCGGTGAGGTCATTACAGACGGAGCACGAACTTGGCCGTGCTTTTCGGTATTTGCATGGAGCGATTTGGGGAAATTACGGAAACCTTCAACTGGATAGCTGGAAGTGGATCTGAACAGTAGGCCTTCCGATTGCGAGTGCAATGTGCTTACTACTGCACCACCACCTTCGGTTCGACGTCTGAGGAGGTTGCGCGTATGATGTGTGAGGGACAAATCTGCTCACCACGGTAGTACCTCAGCATCACGCAGCTTCATGGAGTGTGTGCCATGTGTGGACGAGCATTGCTCTGCTGAAAAATGGCAACACGATACTGTCGTATGATAGATAGTACACGAGGATGCAGGATGTTCATGGCGCATCTTTGCGCCGTGGGAGTTACCTCAGTCACTACCAGCCGTGACATGAAGTCATAATCGAAAGATCCCCCCACCGCGATGCGAGGAGTAACACCGCTATGCCTCTCCAAAGCCCTGGAAGGCGGGAGCTATCCCCCAGCTCTCCGCCGTACTCGCCACAACGGTCATCTGCGGAGTGCAAAAACGGGATCCGCCGCTGGACACAATACGATGCCATCAATAAGCAGTTTTTGATTCCTGGTCACAACCCCCTCCAAACGCAGTCGCTTTTGTCGTGTTAACGGCAGCCTATTCATGGGACGGTAATTCCTATTTCAGCTGCTGCTAGTCTGTGACCAGTGCTGTGCATCACACACAGTGTTGCGGATAGACCGTAACTTGTTCTCGGATGGCAAGCGCAGATGTGAAGGGGATAACCGTGTCCCTTGTGGTGGTGGACGTGGTCAACGAGATACTTGGTGACGAGTGTACTTACTCTCGTGCTCCTATCCTGTCGAATTTTGGACCACTGCTACATCCAGTTGCCCCACAAAACTGGATTTTGCACGGTTGGCCAGCTGGACAAATAGAGACCCACAATGAGGTCCCTTTCTAACTCTGTCAGTTGCTGATAACGCCAATCTCACAGGAGTATGCAGGTCCGTGTTCGTCACAGTGATAAATCAACATATGACGCAGTTCACTCTCCTTATATACCTCACCAGGCCGGGTAACAACACTAAACACGAATAATACTAATGCTGTCTGGTGGCTGTTCTACTTGTCACAGAGAATTGCAACTCTGTAATCATTTCCATAGCAGCCGATAGTGTGTGCGTGTACAAAGTTACATTGGCACGTGCCCATGTCTTCTGGGTGCTTCACTTTCTTTTTCTCAGGCAGTCTATATCTTTGGGCGTACAATATCCTACTCTGTAGTACCTGTGCTAAAACTTGTTATGCATGGGTACAGAATGGTTTCAATTGGAACGACCACGTGAAATTAATTGCAATAAAGGCGGCACTATGGGATCTTTACGAGATAGCGTTGGTAGAAGCAATATAGAAGATCCAAAGAAGAGCGGTTCGTTTCGTCACAGGTTCTTTAAGTAAGCGGCAAAGCGTCCTGGAGTGCCCAGCCAACTCCAGTGGCAGATGCTTCAAGAGAGACGCTGCGCATCACGCTGTAGTTTGCTGTTAAAATTCCGAGAGCTTACGTTTCTGGAACTGTCAACCAATATATTGCATTCTTCTTTGTATCTCGCGAGAAGACCATGGATACTGGGGTCCACTCAGATGCTTACCAACAATCGTTGTTACGGCGCACCATTCGCAACTGCAGCTGGAAACGGACGAAATGACACTGGTACACAAAGTACCGTCCACCACACGCCATAAGGTGGCTTGTGGAGTATAGATGAAGACGTAAACGAGACGAATGTCATTGATTAAAAGAAAACCATAAGCATCAATCACTGACACACACACACACACACACACACACACACACACACTCAAGTGTGAGCGTGATACGTAGGTTGGAACTTAAATAGTGGCAGCACTGCTGTGGAGACACTATGCAATGCAATCTGCTATTGTCGCTGATAGCACACGTTGTTGACATACCTACCTTACCTCCGAGAAAATGGACTCGCCCGTCCCACGTCCCTGGCGTGCGCACAGTCGAGGGAAACACAGTCACTTGTGAGCGAGCGGTCTAACGTAACGGTGTCACTATGTTTTCGAAACTGGAACAACGGAGTTGGATCAAGATTGAATGCGCCAGAGGTCGCACAGCACGACAGTGTCATCAAGGTCTTCAAGAGGCGTGAATCGGCATTGCCGCACGGAACAGTGGCACGTTGGGTGAAAGCCTTCAACGAAGGTCGGCAAACTGTGGCAGACATGCTTTGGGCAGGTCGTCCGCTGTTGCCGCGTTAGTGGACAGTGATCGACGCCTTAAGATTCGTGAGCTCGCCCACGAAACCGGATTAGCGCATACGACTGCGCTTCGCATCCTGAAGGAAAATTGCGTCACGATGGGTTCCGCATGACTTGACGGAAATGCAGGAATGGATGCGTTACCACGGTGCTCAGACGCACTTGGAGCGCTATGAGCGCGAAGGAGAGGTTTGCTTACGCCGTATCGTAACACTGGATGAGACATGGGCCACATAAACGCCAATCCAACGAGTGGCGTCATTTTATGGGTCGCCGCGAAAGTCGAAAGTGCGTCAGAGGCCCAGTATGGCGAAAGTTATGGTGACTCTCGTGTACGACTGTGATGCTGTTATCCTAACGCATTACTTTCGTCCACGGCAGACCTTCAGTGCACAGTATTACTGTTCGTTTTTGGAGCATCACCTGCGACCAGCTTTGCGAAAGAAGCGGCGACACTTTCTGCGCAACCTACCCATCATTTTGCGCAACAATGCTCTGTTCGCTCGATGGGACTGGGAAGTACTGTACCATCCACCGTACTCCCCGGTCTTGTGACTTTGATTTGATTCCGAAGATGAAGGAACGACTTCGTGGCATTCGCTTCGGAACTGTTCCAGAGATTCGACAGGCAGTAGACCGCTCCTTTCGCACCAACAGAACAGGCTCTGCTAACGGTATACTATGCCTTCCACATCGCTGGCAACGGGTTCTACACAACGCTGGTGACTACTTTGAAGGACAGTAACAGGTGCAAACACGTAACTCTTTTGTATCGGTTGTGAATAAATATTTGCCACTATTTAAGTTCAAACCCTCGTACGTGGACTAAAAATGGAAGAGCTAGCCACTCTCCAACACACTAAAACCTTCAGCCCAAGGGTTTAGATTGGAATCTGCGCAATTCCCAAAATTTTAAACGCTTATGACGTCACGTCGTCAGGGACAGTACCTAATTAATTTACTACCACTTTCTCAGAATACAAAATACACTTTTTTAAAGTACGAGATGTGCTCTATGCGGGGACAGGTGGCTGACGCTTCATTACGTCCGTGGAACTGATAAGTGGAATGCCACTGACAGTTGAATTCACGGTCCGCAGTTTGTGCTTCCTTACTTCCAGCTACATTTCCTATTTATTTACGACTTTCTGGCGTGACAGTGAGTTTACAGCCGGTAACAAAACGGAAAATCGGTCCATTCTTCAACTCTGTTACTCCTATAGCATTCCGTAGCTGCCAGGTCATCTTGATCGTTTCACTTTACGTCCCTGGATACGCGGATACAGATGAAGCCACCTTCTTTCGGTGCAGAAAGAGAAGGCACTCTTGTGTATACTGTATAGTTTTGTTTTGTGAATAAATTTATTGGAGGCTCTGTAGAGCACGAAGAGAATTGGTGCAGATGGGTGTCACGTTCCACTGATTTCGCCTCTTCTGTTTCAGCGCCTTCAGGTTCACCCACGAACATTATGTAAGTTCCTCTACAAGGAGCTAGGCATTTTAACTACGGCGTCAAAATACATATATTCGCTAATGAAGTTTGTCATAAATAATCAACAATTTGAGAAGAACGTTTATGTCCTTATGTACAACCCTAGAGGGAAAATGATCTTTATTACCCATTGTTAAAGGTGTTAATGGCTCAGAAAGAAGTTCAGCATGCAGCAACAAACATTTCTGATCATTCGTCCAGTAACATAAAATCTCTGACAGGGAGCGAAGCAAGTTTTAAATGTAATTTAAAATCATTTCTCGTGGACAACTCCTATTCCATTGACAAATTTCTGCTTATAAGTGGTTGCTAGTATAGAAAACACCCATGAGATTGTGTTAGTATATTTTAAGTAAAATACTTGCACCCAGAGTATACTACTTAACATCGACGAAAGGCCTTCGCAGAGTACGAGAACGGTTGGTAGGAGCTCTGAACTCCACAGTTTTCAATCTAGAACAAAATTTCGAAAACTGGTTTCAAACTGACGATATTGTCGAAATTAGTATATAGGGGTATTTTAAAAAAAGGCGGCACTTTGAAAAAAATCAATTTTTTCGACCAAAAACTAGTTAGAAATGGGTACCAAAAATCGAAATTAAAACAATGTAATTGCATGTATATTTCATGAGTTATAGCTCGTGCCAACTTGAATTTTTTTTAAAGCTTCAGCGTCGAGACGCTCTCATTTTTACGATTAACTGGCTTTTGCTTACCGATTGAAAGGCTTTTTGCACGACTGGGATTACTTTTCGAACCTTTTCTATCCGTATAAATACGTTTGTCATTTTCAAGCATCCACGTTCAACTTTGTACAAAAAAAAAAAAAAAAAAGACAAGCGACATGACCAGTTAAGCAGACGCGCATATGCTTCCAGACTGTTCACCATAGACAATAATGTCACAAAGAGAAATCTTCTTGAGAACAGTATTTCAGTTGATACTGTCATCATCATCATCATCATCATCTCAGCCCTTTTCCAGGTCATGTGGGGTCGGCGTTGCTTTGCTGGATCCTTTTATTCCATAAATGCCTATCCTTTCTTCCATAGGTCCCCTGCTACCTTGCCTTTCCATCTCAGTTTCGGTCTTCCTCTTCTCCTTGATCCTTCGATTTCTAGGTCTTCAGCTCTCTCAGCTTCAGTACTCCCCTCTTCTTTACACATGTCCATACCATCTTAGCCTACTTTCTTGGATCTCTTCCCTATGGTCCCCAGTTTCACTGTTCCCCTGATGTACTCATTCCTTAGTCTGTTCTTTCGTGTCACCTCACTCGGCCACCTTAACATTCTCATTTTTGTCACTTCCATCTTTTTCTCTTGGTTTTTTGTAATTGGCCATCTCAGCATCTCAGGCCTCACCACAGACTTGTAAGGCTTTCCTTTCATTCTGCAGCTAACCTTCTTATCACACAGTACTCCGCTTAGTTTCCTCCAGTTCATCCATCCACTATTTATCCTGTGTTGTATTTCGGCCTCCAATCCCCCGTCACTTTGCATGTAAGAGCCTAGGTATTTAAATTTCTTGACCAGCTTCAGTTAATATCTAGATCTTTGGCATCCTTTGTTCACATATACTCTGTTTTCATCGAGCTAATTCTTATTACCGTTTCCTCTAGAGCTTTTCTCCACTGTTCAACCTTGCCTTGGAGTACCTCCTGGGTGGGTTCACAGATTGCAACATCATAGGCAAACATCATGCTCCAAGGTGCCTCTTTTTTCACCTCTTTGACTAGAACATCCATGACAAGGTCAAACAGATATGGGCTGAGAGCAGATCCCTGATGTATTCCTACTCTCACTGGAAATGCCTTTGTTGCACCTGCACTGCTCCTGACTTGTGTCATTGCACGTTCATACATGCCTTCGACCACCCTGATATATTTTTCTGGAAGGCATTTACTTCTCAGACATCTCCATATCTCTTGCCTCGGCACTCTGTCATATGCCTTCTCAAGATCGATAAAGACCATATGCAGTTCGGCTTGTACTTCCCTGTGCCTCTCCATCAGTTGCCCGAGTGCAAATATTGCGTCGGTTGTTCCTCTTCCCGGCATAAATCCAAACTGTTCTTCACATAATTCAGTTTCTAGACGCAACCTCTTCTCAGTTATCCTTTCCCAGATCTTCATTGTGTAGGACATCAGTTTTATCCCTCTATAATTGCCACAGTTTTGGATATCCCCTTTCCCCTTATATATGGGGAAAAGTATACTGCTGCTCCACGCATGCGGCATTCCTTTCCAGATCTTCTTCATTAGATCCCAGAGAATGTCAGTTCCCTGTTCTCCAAGACTTTTCCATGCTTCTACTGGGGTTTGGTCTGCCCCTAGGGACTTCCCATTTTTCATTTTCTTCATCGCCTGTTCGACTTTTGGTCATTCCTTCATTTATATCTCCATCCTCATACTTCGCAGTTGATACTAACGCCTTCTGTGATATTATCCGAAACCAGCACAACATGAATTCTATCGGTAACTATCACATTATTACATCGGTTGCATTCGAGCTCTCGGATGCGCCAGACCCCCATGCAGAGAATCGCGGTTTTAACATATTTTAACATTTATGGCACACTTTATATGAATGAAAGTTAAAAATAAACAAGCAACAGTTGTAAAGGGCATGCTTGATGCTGGAAAAGTCTCGCTGTCAGAGTGCAATTAATATAGTTTGTGTGGAAGTGTGTGTAATGATACAACAACTGGACATCAAAATGGAGGCATACAGATGGACACTAACCGAAAAAAGCCGCCTATACTGTCGTGAGCCAGCACCCAGCATTATGCTAGCAATAATGATGTAACTTCCTGAAACCATCTGAAGATGAACCTGAAAAGGTTCGAAAACCGGTTCATGTAATAAAACATAATTATTCAAAAAAGTGACTGGTTGCAGTTTTGTATAACTTATTTACATTCAATATACAGTCACGGTTCTAAAATATCCGTAATGGATAAGCATAAACTCTTAGGAACATTTTATCCGAATAAAAATATTTGGCTTCACAAATGTCTATCCTGGTCTATCTAATAAACTGATGAACGTGCTGTTCTTTGGGCCATCTCTATTTTGCCCCATCATTTTTATCTAGTAAGGGTCCTTTACAGACGAATGGAAAAAACTGGTAGAAGCCGACCTCTGGGAAAATCAGTTTGGATTCCGCAGAAATGTTGGAACACGTGAGGCAATACTGACCCTACGACTTATCTTAGAAAATAGATTAAGGAAAGGTAAACCTACGTATCTAGCATTTGTAGATTTAGAGAAAGCTTTCGACAATGTTGGCTGGAACACTCTCTTTCAAATTCTAAAGATGGCAGGGGTCAAATACAGGGAGCGAAAGGATATTTACAATTTGTACAGAAACCAGATGGCAGTCATAAGAGTCGAGGGGCATGAAAGGGAAGCAGCGGTTGGGAAGGAATTGAGACAGGGTTGTAGCCTGTCCCCGATGTTATTCAATCTGTATATTGAGCAAGCAATAAAGGAAACAAAAGAAAAGTTCGGAGTAGGTATTAAAATCCATGGAGAAGAAATAAAAACTTTGAGGTTCGCCGATGACATTGTAATTCTGTCAGAGACAGACTTGGAAGAGCAGTTGAGCGGAATGGACAGTGTCTTGAAAGGAGGATGTAAGATGAACATCAACAAAAGCAAAACGAGGAATTAGATTAGGAAATGAGACACTTAAAGTAGTAAAGGAGTTTTGCTATTTGGGGAGCAAAATAACTGATGATGGTCGAAGTAGAGAGGATATAAAATGTAGACTGGCAATGGCAAGGAAAGCATTTCTGAAGAAGAGATATTTGTTAACATCGAGTATAGTTGTAAGTGCAGGAAGTCGTTTCTGAAAGTATTTGTATGGAGTGTAGCCATGTATGGAAGTGAAACATGGACGATAAATAGTTTGGACAAGAAGAGAATAGAAGCTTTTGAAATGTGGTGCTACAGAAGAATGCTGAAGATTAGATAGGTAGATCAGATAACTAATGAGGAGTTATTGAATAGAATTGTGGAGAAGAGGAGTTTGTGGCACAAGTTGACTAGAAGAAGGGACCGGTTGGGAGGACATGTTCTGAGGCAGCAAGGGATCACAAGTTTAGCATTGGAGGGCAGCGTGGAGGGTAAAAATCGCAGAGGGAGGCCAAGAGATGACTACACTAAGCAGATTAAGAAGGATGTAGGCTGCAGTAAGTACTGGGAGATGAAGAAGCTTGCACAGGATAGAGTAGCATGGAGAGCTGCATCAAACCAGTCTCAGGACTGAAGACAACAACAACAACAACAACAACAACAAGGGTCCTTGGTTGACAAGTAATACTTACGTATTGCTCGAAGGATAGTTTTGTAAACGGCGTCTCTTCGTTGAGGGACTAAGCGTCCTGAGGGCTTTTCGTACGAATCTACCTTTCGTACTATTGGTTTTATGTAGTCGTTCCACTTTAAATAGTTCCGCACACACGTACTCCCAGATGGTTAATGAATGACATCGCTTCCTGTGATTGCTGAGCAATTGTTTGCTGACTTTTTGAACAACTCTCGCAGATGCGCCGCGTGAGAGAAGAGAAGCGAGTGCTTTGATGCGCTGGTGGAAGTTTTGCAGCAGGGTAGCCGTGGTTCGGCGGGGAGTGTGGCGGCCATTATGCAGATGCCGCCGCGGCTGCCGTGATATCGCGCGCGGCTGACAGCTTAACAGCCCGGCCGCTCCACACGGCGCCACGCCGTTACCGTTCGCGCTGATAGCAGGCGCGACTTTCTGCACAGTGCCTGCGCTGCTGCTGCTACACGGAGGGCTGGCTTTGCAGTCATGGTTCCAGCCGGTGGCGCAGGAGTGACGTTAGGAGCATTTTAGGTCAAAACCTGTTCCGAAGAGAAGTCGTACATATTGTGGAAGCGAAGAGGATAGCTAAACGATAGCTTGGAGGACAATCGCTAAGTACGAGGGTCACTCCAAAACAAATGAACATTATTTTTTTTAAAAATCCATCTTTTATTCTACATGTTTGAAAGTTTTACAGTGTGTAGATACATCCTTTAGGAACAATATTTTCATTTCTCCACATACTATCCATCCCTCTCAACTGCCTTACACCATCTTGGAACCAGCGCCTGTATACCCGCACGGTAAAATCCTGGATCAACCCGTTGGAGCCACTGTTTGGCAGCGTGCACAAGGGAGTCATCATCTTCAAACCTTGTGCCAAGAAGAGAGTCTTTCAAAGAGATGATAGTCACATGGAGCCAGGTCAGGACTGTAAGGCGGGTGTTTCAGTGTTGTCCATCCGACTTTTGTTACCGCTTCCATAGTTTTTTGACTGACATGTGGCCGTGTATTGTCGCGCAACAACAAAACATTCTGCTTTTGCCGATGTGATCGAACACGACTCAGTCGAGCTTGAAGTTTCTTCAGTGTCGTCACGTATGCATCAGAATTTATGGTGGTTCCACTTGGCATGATGTCCACAAGCAAGAGTCCTTCGCAATCGAAAAACACCGTAGCCATAATTTTTCCAGCAGAAGGTGTGGTTTTGAAGTTTCTTTTCTTGGATGAATTTGCATGGTGCCACTCCATTGATTGCCTCTTCGTCTCTGGTGAAAAATGATGGAGCAATGTTTCATCACCTGTCACAGTTCTTCCAAGAAATTCATCTCCACCATTCTCGCACTGTTCCAAAAGTTCGCTGCATACCGTTTTTCTTGTTTCTTCGTGAGCCACTATCAACATCCTGAGAACCCACCTGGCACAAACCTTTTTTAACGTCAACACTTTCAGTATTCTGCAAACGCTTCCTTCCCCTATCCACTGTGATGCGTCTGTCAGCAGTCACCTTTTCGTTAACACTCTACACATTGTCTGGAGTGTGTGCAGTACGAGGCCTGCCGCTGCGAGGACAATCCTCAATATTGCCGTGTCCGCTTTCATCACGTAAGCTGCTTGCCCACCGACTAACTGTACAGCGATCGACAGCAGCATCTCCATACACCTTCTTCAACCTCTTGTGGATGTTTCCCAATGTCTCGTTTTCACAGCACAGGAATTCTATGACAGCACGTTGCTTCCGACGAACGTCAAGTGTAGCAGCCATCTTGAAGACATGGTGTGACGGCGCCACTCACGGGAACATGTTGAACTAAGTTTGAAAACAAGCGGGAAGGATGTATCTACACACTGTAAAATTTTCACACATGCAGAGTGGAAACTGTATTTTTACAAAAATAGTGTGCATTTCTTTTGGAGTGACCCTCGTATTTGGCACAGTAGGTCGTCTTTCGACAGCTACACGACGAAAACTAGTGACTAACGCTGGACACGCAGCGGCATTTACGGAAGTGGAGCTGTCGCGCCGTTTCAGCCAGAGCCTCGGGCTTCCTCCGCTTGAGTATAATGCGAGGTGATCAAATGGCTCTGAGCACTATGGGACTTAACATCTATGGTCATCAGTCCCCTAGAAATTAGAACCATTTAAACCCAACTAGCCTAAGGACATCACACACATCCATGCCCGAGGCAGGATTCGAACCTGCGACCGTAGCGGTCACGCGGTTCCAGACTGGAGCGCCTAGAACCGCTCCGCCACAGAGGCCGGCTGCGAGGTGATGTCAAACAGGCGGCCTTTGTGGTGTCGGGGTTGCATCGCTTCTGAAAATCCCATATAAATATATTTAGGAGCCAAAGCATAATGACCATTGCCCACTGCTAGTATTTCAGTCATATGGTGGTGTCACAGGGACATCACACGATAAGGATCTACCGGATGGTCAAAGTAAAAGGAGGCCCCATGTCTTATAGACAATACAGAGTACAGAGTAGTAAATTATTGTTATGAAAAGCAATGTACTAAACATTCAATAGGTCAATAGTTAACAGGAGAGGCTGAAAATGTTCGCCATAAACTTCTATATACAACTCAACATGTCTCAACATGTTCCTGAAAACTTTTCCCACTTCATTTGGTGTGATTTCCGCAGTCGCGTTGTGAATGTCTGTTTTCTATTCATCAATTGTAAGTGAGTTGTTGCTGTAGGCTTTCCCCATTAAATTACCCACAAATAAAAATCACAGATAGACAGATCGGGCTATCTGAGAGGCCATAAACCAGCGGAAACCGAAAGCTTCATGGACGTATGACATTTAAAACCATGAAGTATGCGCCGTAACACCACCTTGATGGAAAAAAGCATGTTCTCGTTCTTCCTCCGTTAGCTGTGCTGTGAATGGTTGCAACAGGTGCGTTACGTACATTTGAGAGTTCACGGTGTTGTTAAAAAAAAAATGGGGTCTACAATCCATTGCCCTGAAACTGCACACCAAAAGCCTACTTTCAAATCATGCAGAGGCAACCCGAAAGTGGGATGGAATTGTTTTTTGACCAATATCGTGTATTTTGGAAAATGGGGTCTACAATCCATTGCCCTGAAACTGCACACCAAAAGCCTACTTTCAAATCATGCAGAGGCAATCCGAAAGTGGGATGGAATTGTTTTTTGACCAATATCGTGTATTTTGGAAAATGGGGTCTACAATCCATTGCCCTGAAACTGCACACCAAAAGCCTACTTTCAAATCATGCAGAGGCAACCCGAAAGTGGGATGGAATTGTTTTTTGACCAATATCGTGTATTTTGGGAGTTCATGTACCTGCTAAGGTGAAAACCATGCTTTGCTTGAGTTGGAGTAAAGATTTGGATCCAGGTAGTCATTAACGACATGCGTGAGTAACCTTTCGCAATAACGTTGATATTGCAGGTTTCAGTGTGTGCATCACTCTTACTTTGTATGCTCGCATTTGTAACAACTTCAACATGTTTTGGCATGACGTTCGTTTGATGTTTAGTTGGGAAGATGGACGTCTAGTTGATTTCCTTAGGCTCCGTACCGTAATCTCACGGAAGCGTTCAGTATTTTCCGGGGAACAAACTTTCTTGAAGCTGTTAAGTTTGGCGTAGTGACTGAACCCGTTGCTTTAACTTTAGTGATCAATATCTGCTCAACCCTTTTTGCAGGAGTAGCCCATTTAACGTTTAAAATGATTTACATCCAAAAAAAGTTTAAACAATAAACAAACTTTATTTGACTGAAAAAGGCATTCCGCAGAACTGTATTTACAAGCTTCAAACAGACTGTTGGCAACACATCACTGATCACTAAATCGCCGCTTGACATTACGTGACACCGCTCGAGTGCCGCTGTACCGTTAAGAAATAACGAGACTCAGATATCACGTTCATTATAGCAAGGGGCCTCTTTTATCAAAAATGGCTCTGAGCACTATGGGACTTAACATCTACAGTCATCAGTCCCCTAGAACTTAGAACTACTTAAACCTAACTAACCTAAGGACAGCACACAACACCCAGCCATCACGACGCAGAGAAAATCCCTGACCCCGCCGGGAATCGAACCCGGGAACCCGGGCGTGGGAAGCGAGAACGCTACCGCACGGGCCACTTTTATCCTGGCTCTTTTATCTAATTTCAGTTGCAGGTTGCCTAGCTAACGACACCAAGGGGCAACACAGATTTTATTTCAATGTTTCGCATAACTATAGAATTAATTTAAAAATTTAAAATGCTGTCATAATCTGTATAATATTATGTTAGGAAAGCTTAATGCATAAGACAAGTATTAAACTTAGGAACTGTTTGTTTATCCTGAGGCAGCGTAACTAACGGCGAGCAGATACCCGAACTTTATTCATACATTATTGGAGAATGGGAGCATTTAGTAACATCCAATAAACTTTATACATAGTTCAAACTCTTACGAAACTTCCTCCGCCCCAAAAAAATGAAATGGAAAAAGCTTATCGCTTACTGCATTTTCTCTTTTCATTCAGTAAAACTTCAGCATCACGCATGACGTTTTAATTTATTACTTCTTATCTCAGGCTATATTCACAACCCAGTTGGCAGACAGTATCCACAAATACCACTGAATGTATCTACAAAGTCATATCATTGTACGCTCCGTAATTCAGCAGGCACGACGTCATAGACATTCAGATGCGTGAAAAACTAGTTTCTGCCTCAATGACCTTCCGTGAAATGTCAACATCATAATTGACGTTTTAATTTGTTAGTTGTTCACCATTAACTCTATTCGCAACACACTTTGCAGACAGTATGTAGATATATCACTAAATGTACCTGGGAAGTTATTTCATTTTAGGCCTACAACGCTTAGTTCAGGTGTTATGACGTCATAAACAGTGAGATGCTTGAAAAAATTGGTTTTGCTTGAAATGGGACGCAAATCAATCAGACTATATTCATTCAGTGTTTCATAATGAAAGCACTTAGTGACTTCCAACGAACTTTGAGCAGACGTTCTAGCGTGTTCTAAACTTTTTCTCGCTTAAATCCGTAACATCAAACATGTAACACATTAACTTATTTGTAAAGCAATCGGACGTTTGAAGCTGTTTTATGCATAGGAGTTCGATTCTTGAAAGAAGCGGCGGTTTACTGGTTGTATAAAAGCGGAACAGAGACGAATAGAGAATCAATCTGGCGACTATGCGGGCCGCAAAAGGGGAACCCACTGAGTTAAGCGACTTTAATAAAGGCCAGATTATTATGCGCCAGCGCCTGGGAAGGAGCATCACGGATAAGCCGAATCTGGTCGACTGTTCGCGTGCCACTGTCGTAAGCATCTGTGGAAACTGACTGAAGATCGATGAAACCACGAGTAGTCGACGCCTCGGAACATAGGGGTCGGAGCCTGGCACGCTATGTGAAGCGGGGTAAACGGCATTCCGCTGCCGACATTACGACAGAGGATAATATTCATACAGGCACAAGTGAAGGAGCACATCATTCAGCGCACATTCCTGTGCATGGGACCTCTTCAACAGACTAGTGATGGGGAGCTCGCGAATGAGTCGTTCAAATGAACGCTTCACTCCAGTGAAGTGTGAACTAACCACTCAATTTCAATGAACTGGTACTTCATACTCTTCACAGATAGCACGCTCAACACTTTCTTCTAGTTAACTCACTCTCTTCCCCCTCTCCCTCTCCCACTACTTCGGCGCTACTGCCTGTCGACGAATCGCGCGGTGTTTGTGGGGAACGAAAGGTTTACACGTGGTTTGGCGAATGAGGGGCGAGGGGAATGCAGCGTCAGCTGCTTCCTGCTGTGCTGAGATTGTTATCCGTGACTATTTGTGCAGTTAAACTTCGCGTCTACGGGTAGCCTACCGTTGGCAGCGCTTGCAGACAAATGAATATTAAAGATACAAAGGAGGAGGCTGGCTGTGTGAACACGCACAGCCAACATGAAAATAAGAGGTTTGTTAATCACACTGAAAGATGGATTTTACCTGAAATCGTACCAATGACTACAGGTGACAGTTTACGTTTGAATCTGGAGGGTTATTATTCTCAACAAAAATAAAATCTACAGGAAAACTTCTGAATAATTACTTAACGTAGGTATATAGGCTTTGTGACAGCGGTAAACATACTCATTCTATTTTGGATTAAATTTTAAAAGGAACATAAAATTGGACTGCATTTCGTTGGTAGCCCTAGTTTTCAGTCCATGAATACAACAAATAATGTTTCATTTGGCAGATAAAGACTTTTTTGGGCGCTTCATGAGAAAATGTCGAGCAAGATTAAATGAAATACCTTCTTTATATGTGACAGGCTCCTCTGTTTATCTTTCCTTTGTCCCCTTCGGCCATGCTCTATTTAAGTTAACTCAGACGCTGTAAGAGCGTAAAACGTTGCGTGCACGTTACTGCATAGTTCGGCCATCTGTTGGTAAAATTATGAAGTATTACGAAGCTTTATTGTACGAGCGAGGCGAAGCGAGCGTAGCCGCGGCTGAGCGGCGAACTGGGCAACTTCACCAGGCTTCCGTACTTCACGAATGAACTACTTCATTTGAACGCTTCACGGCAAAGAGTGACATGAATGAAGTAGTTCACGGGAATGAACGAGTTCGACCCATCTCTACAACAGACAACCCCTCATGTTCCCATGTTAACTCAACGACATCGTATATTAAGATTTCAGTGGGTACAGGATCATCGAAATTTGACTGTTGATAAATTTAAGCTCGTCGCACGGTCTGATGAATCACATTTCTCGTTACAGAAGGTCAATGATGCTGTCCATGTCTTCTCCGACGGCGACGGCATCTTCCAGGGGGATAAATGTGTGTGTTATAAGGCAAGAATCATGTTACAAGGGTTTGAGCAGCATGACACTGATCTCATGTTCTTGTCTCGGCCACCAGATTCGCCCGGTCTGAACCTGATGTAACACATCTTCGACGTTATCCAGCGCCATCTTGGCACTCAAAAATCACAAGCCCCGTTAGTTATTGGAACTGCGTGTCCTGTGCGTTGACGTGTTGTGCCACATACCTCTGGAAATCTACCAAGGACTCGTTGAATACTCACCTCGCAGAATCGCTGCTGTAGTGCTTTCGAAAGTTGGACCAACACGCTGTTAACCAGGTGGTCATGATGTATTGGCTTATTAGTTTATTTCACTTTAGATGCTTTTTAATACGGCTAAGATGCTGTTAATGATGAATAGTCACTATAGCCTCATAAAATAGCCATCAGCGTAATAACGGCTGAGACGCAGATATCAAATCCCAATTTTTTTCAAATGAAATGACGCATTTTTTTGTGATTCCGTAGTAGTGGTTTCAATGCGATTCTGCTGTGCCTTTTGTGCATTGTCTGTAAGTTAGTACACTTCCAGATGTTTATTCGTTGCAAATAAATCGTGTAGACGTAAAAAATTTTTAAACGTTAATAACTATGGCACTAAATATTTTGATCACAATAAATTTAATGAACATTCGAATATGTACGAATATGCTAGACTTACGCATAGTTTGATTCTACCATACTCCACTCAGCTCTTCAGAAAGACAGTACAAAATTATTCCATTGACACCGACGTATGCGAAGCATTTTGTTGTTGAGAGAGCCATGAAACAAATAAATACAATAAATGCCCTGTGTTCGAAGGAGGAACTGTATCAAATTGTTTTCAGAATTTTTCACTTGCATGCATTTTTTTCGATTTCAAGACTTCCACATTTTCAGGCCATTCATCATTATATCAATCTTTGTGGCATCATTTTAAAATGTTCTTGCGGTAAGACGTTGCTGCCTCTGAGGGAAAGTACAGCTCAGCCAAGCTGCATATAGTACGGTTACAAAAATAATTACATTCTCCGATAAACTACTTTTGCCAGAACAATCCACGAGTATTCACTTACGGGACAAATGTCATGGGATAGCGATGTGTAGAAATACAGATGGCGGTAGTATGGCGTACACAAGGTATCAAATAGCTGTCATTTGTACTTAGGTGATTCATTCTGAAATGTTTCGGTCGTGATTATGGCCGCACGACGGGAATTAACAGACCTTGTGATGTGTTGGCAGAAGAGCCAACACCGTGTAGCTAGAGGAGGCCGAAATGTACGCGTTAAGCTCACGCAGACTGGCGTGAGGTCTGGAACAGTTAAAGGAGTTGAGTCTAATAAATAAAGTACGAAGCTCTTGGAATACTTAACTTTAATCCACAATTGGTGAACATCGCTCTTGTTGATACATTATATAATCTCAATATAAACTGGTCATTGCGCCTTGCTAGGTCGTAGCAAATGACGTAGCTGAAGGCTATGCTAACTATCGTCTCGGCAAATGAGAGCGTAGTTGTCAGTGTAGCATCGCTAGCAAAGTCGTTTGTACAACTGGGGCGAGTGCTAGGACGTCTCACTAGACCTGGCGTGTGGTGGCGCTCGGTCTGCAATCACTGACAGTGGCGACAGCGGGTCCGACGTATACTAATGGACCGCGGCCGATTTAAAGGCTATCACCTAGCAAGTGTGGTGTCTGGCGGTGACACCACACCTTGAACGCGAAATTGTGGTGGAGCTAGACGCATGGCACATACCTTTCGCAAATGATTTGGAAATTCAATATTCCGAGATCCACAGTGTCAAGAATGTGCCGATAATAGCATATTTGAGGCATTAGCTCTCACCTAAACAACGCAGAGGCCTTCACTTAACGACCGAGAGCAGCGGCGTCTTCGTTGAGTTCTCAGTGCTAACAGACAAGCAACACTATGTGATATAACTACAGAAATCAACGTGGGACGTACGACGTAAGTGTCCGGTAGTACAGAGCGGCGAAATTTGGCGTTAATGCGCTATGATAGCGGACGACCGACGCGAGTTGCTTCGCTAACAGCACGACATCGCCTGCAGCGCCTCCTGGGCTCGTGGCCATATGGGTTGGACGCTAGACGACTGGAAAACCGTGATCTAGTCAGATACGTCCCGATTTCAGTTGGTAAGAGCCGATGGTAGGCTTCGAGTATAGCGCAGACCCCACGAAACCATGGATGGAAGTTGTCAACAAGGCACTAAGCAAGCTGGTGGTGGCTCCATAATGAGCTGTGGTTACATATAGTAGACTGGGCCCTCTGGTCCTACTGAACCGATCACTGAATGGACATGGCTACGCTCATCTACTTAAAAGATGATTTGCAGCCATTCATGGAGTTCACATTCCCAAACAACGATGGAATTTTTGTGGATGACAATGCACCATGTCAACGGTTTGAAGAAAATTCTGATTTGGCCACCCAGATCGCCCGACATGAATCCCATCGGACATGTATGGGAAACAAACGACAGGTCAGTTAGTGCACAAAATCCTGCACCGGCAACACTTTCGCGGCTATGGACGGCTGTAGAGGCAGCATGGCTAAATACAGGGTTATTACAAATGATTGAAGCGATTTCACAGCTCTACAATAACTTTATTATTTGAGATATTTTCACAATGCTTTGCACACACATACAAAAACTCAAAAAGTTTTTTTAGGCATTCACAAATGTTCGATATGTGCCCCTTTAGTGATTCGGCAGACATCAAGCCGATAATCAAGTTCCTCCCACACTCGGTACAGCATGTCCCCATCAATGAGTTCGAAAGCATCGTTGATGCGAGCTCGCAGTTCTGGCACGTTTCTTGGTAGAGGAGGTTTAAACACTGAATCTTTCACAAAACCCCACAGAAAGAAATCGCATGGGGTTAAGTCCGGAGAGCGTGGAGGCCATGACATGAATTGCTTATCATGATCTCCACCACGACCGATCCATCGGTTTTCCAATCTCCTGTTTAAGAAATGCCGAACATTATTGATGGAAGTGCGGTGGAGCACCATCCTGTTGAAAGATTTAAGTCGGCGCTGTCGGTCTCCAGTTGTGGTATGAGCCAATTTTCCAGCATGTCCAGATTCACGTGTCCTGTAACGTTTTTTTTTCGCAGGAGAAAAAGGGGCTGTAAACTGTAAACCGTGAGATTGCACAAAACACGTTAACTTTTGGTGAATTGCGAATTTGCTGCATGAATGCGTGAGGATTCTCTACCGCCCAGATTCGCACATTGTGTCTGTTCACTTCACCATTAAGAAAAAATGTTGCTTCATCACTGAAAACAAGTTTCGCACTGAACGCATCCTCTTCCATGAGATGTTGCAACCGCGCCGAAAATTCAAAGCGTTTGACTTTGTCAACGGGTGTCAGGGCTTGTAGCAATTGTAAACGGTAAGGCTTCTGTTTTAGCCTTTTCCGTGAGATTTTCCAAACCGTCGGCTGTGGCACGTTTAGCTCCCTGCTTGCTTTATTCGTCGACTTCCGCGGGCTACGCGTGAAACTTGCCCGCACGCGTTCAACCGTTTTTTTGCTCACTGCAGGCCGACCCGTTGATTTCCCCTTACAGAGGCATCCAGAAGCTTTAAACTGCGCATACCATCGCCGAATGGAGTTAGCAGTTGGTGGATCTTTGTCGAACTTCGCCCTGAAGTGTCGTTGCACTGTTATGACTGACTGATGTGAGTGCATTTCAAGCACGACATACGCTTTCTCGGCTCCTGTCGCCATTTTGTCTCACTGCGCTCTCGAGCGCTCTGGCGGCAGAAACCTGAAGTGCGGCTTCAGCCGAACAAAACTTTATGAGTTTTTCTACGTATCTGTAGTGTGTCGTGACCATATGTCAATGAATGGAGCTACAGTGAATTTATGAAATCGCTTCAATCATTTGTAATAGCCCTGTATTTCTGCGGGGGACTTTCAGCGACTTATTGAGTTCTTGCCGTATCAAGCTGTTTGCAGGACAAAAGGAGATCCGACACGATATTTGGAGATATCCAAGGACTTTTGTCAGCTCAGTGTATCTAAACTTCATCATATCCAATTCCGAGTCTCTCTGGTGCAGGTGGGTGGGCAATACAAATAGTGGGCTGCTCGAAGGCAGTTGAATCCTTTATTCAGTTCCCAAAGGTTTATTTCAGTCACCAGTATCGACTATTGTTGCGGCCTCCCTTGATGAAGTAGCAGAGAGAAGCGTGTCAACAGTGGAGCACCCAGCGTCAACACTGGATACAATAGTCGTACCACGACGCCTTTTCAGACATGTCCCGGTTTTGCATACCGCCATACTACGGTGGAATTTCAGAGTGTGGATGCTTCGAGTAGACCGTTGCCAGTTTTGCGTCCTCATCGCCACACGGACCCAACACCTGTCGTGACGCTATGGGGAGCCATTAGGTACACACGTTGATCACCTCTTGTTCGCTTAGCTTGTAACTTGGATAACAGCAACTATCTTTGTGACGTGTTAAGGTTGATGCCTGTACCCTATCTTCGAGGACTCCGGGCCATTGTCTTTTGTTTATTTATTTATTGTTCCGTGGGACCAAATTAAGGAGAAGTCTCCATGGTCATGGAACCAGTCAATACATGAAATTATAACACGCTATTAGAAACAGATAAAATGAAATATAAAAAAAACATATTCAGGAACAAGTCGTAAACTTAAATAAAGAAAATCAACAATGTAACACTGGAATTTGCTTAATTTTTTAGCTCTTCCAGGAGCTCCTCGACAGAATAGAAGGAGTGAGCCATGAGGAAACTCTTCAGTTTAGACTTACAAGTGTTTGGGGTACTGCTAAGATTTTTGAGTTCTTGTGGTAGCTTATTGAAAATGGATGCAGCAGAATACTGCACTCCTTTCTGCACAAGAGTCAAGGAAGTGCATTCCACATGCAGATTGGATTTCTGCCTAGTATTAACTGAGTGAAAGCTGCTAACACTTGGGAATAGGCTAATATTGCTAACAACAAACGACATTAAAGAAAATATATACTGTGAGGGCAATGTCAGTATTCCCAGACTATTGAATAGGGGTCGACAAGAGGTTCTCGAACTTACACCACATATAGCTCGAACAGCCCGTTTTCGAGCCAAAAATACCCTTTTTGAATCAGAAGAATTACCCCAAAAAATAATACCTTACGACATAAGCGTATGGAAATATGCGAAGTAGACTAATTTTCGTGTTGAAGTGTCACTTATTTCAGATACTGTTCTAATGGTAAATAAAGCAGCATTTAGTTTCTGAATAAGATCCTGCACATGGGCTTTCCACAACAGCTTACTATCTATCCGAACTCCTAGGAACTTGAACTGTTCCGTCTCGCTTATAATATGCCCATTCTGTCTGATCAAAATATCGGTTCTTGTTGAATTGTGTGTTATAAACTGTAAAAACTGAGTCTTACTGTGATTTAGCATCAAATTATTTTCCACAAGCCCCGAACTTATTTCATGAACTACGTTATTTGATACTGTTTCAATATTACACACAAGATCCTTCACTATCAAGCTGGTGTCATCAGTAAACAGAAATATTTTTGAATCACCTGTAATACTAGAAGGCATATCATTTATATAAATAAGAAACAGCAGTGGCCCCAGCACCGACCCTTGGGGAACGCCCCACTTAACAGTGCCCCATTGGGACTGAACATCACTACCGCTCTCAATATTGCGGAGAATTACCTTCTGCTTTCTGTTCTTAAGGTAAGAGGCGAACCAATTGTAAGCTATTCCCCTTACTCCATAATGGTCCAACTTCTGCAGTAACATTTTGTGGTCAACACAATCAAAAGCCTTCGTTAAATCAAAGAAAACGCCTAGCGTTCGCAACCTTTTATTTAATCCGTCCAAAACCTCACAGAGAAAAGAGAATATAGCATTTTCAGTTGTTAAACCATTTCTAAAACCAAACTGAACATTTGACAGCAAATTATGTGAATTTAAATGCTCCAGTAACCTTGCATATACAACCTTCTCGATAACTTTAGCAAACACCGATGGCATAGAAATAGGTCTATAATTGTCAACATTATCCCTGTCTCCCTTTTTATAAAGTGGCTTCAGTACCGAGTACTTTAATCGGTCAGGAAACCGACCACTCCTAAAGGAAATGTTACATATATGGCTAAGTACTGGGCTAACATACATAGAACAATACTTCAGTATTCTGCTAGATACCCCGTCATATCCATGAGAGTTCTTGGTCTTTCAACAAGATAACGCAAGATCGCACGTCGGCTTGCCCTGTTCCCACGTACCTCGATACAGGCGTGTTCGATTGCCCTGGTCAGCACGTGCTTGCTCATTGGAGGCACTGGTCGCGGCTTGTAGAGAGACTGGCACGCCACCTGTCGCCAGCTACTACGATTGGTGAACATCGACTGAGTTGAAGTAGGATGGTTTGACTTACCAATATCTGTTATCGAAGCTCAGTTCAAGTTAGTACCTGGCTAGGTTGAGTGTGTCGTTGCAGCAAAGGTTAGCAGATCTGTGTACTATATTTGACACGGTTTACACCACCCAGATCACCTAGAAGTTTAATCTTCCTACAGTATTGCATACACAAAATAACTAATGCTGTCGTCCATGCTGTTGCTATATTGATGGCCAGCAGTGTATCTTCTGTACACAACCGCCTCCGCCTCCTGAAACTCCTGTCCGGCCGGACGTGGGGTCTGCATCCTTCCACCATCCTTCACACCTACAAATCCATGATCCGCCCCATCCTTTGTTATGCCAGCATTGCTTGGATTTCCGCCCCTCCCCAATTCTATAAAGCCCTCCAAATCCTCGAACGCCATGCACTCCGCCTCGCCTTCCACGTCCGCCTTCCGTCCCCCACGCGCATCCTCTATGACCTCATCCCCTTCCCCCATCTTCTCCTTTTCCTTGACCACATCCGCACACTATATATTATCCGCCGCCTTGATCCCCCTCACCCCCTGGTGTCTCCCTTCCTCTCCACTCCCAACCAGTTGCCGCGCCTTTACCGTTGTGTCCCTCCCTCTCTCCATCTCCACACCCTCCATCTCCTTTCCCAACACAACTTCCACCGTCTACCCCTCCCGGATGATGAGCTTCGCCCTGACATCTACCCTTCCTACCAACTCTAACCCCCTCTTCCTGCCTCCTCCTCAGGGCTCCCTCTCCCCCCCCTCCCTTCTTCTGAGCGGATTTCCCCTCCTACTCCCCCTCCATCTCTTGTGCCTTCTTTCAGTGTCTCTGCGCTCCCTCCTGCCCTGTCTTCCCTTTTCCTCTCCCGCCCCACGTGTCTCCTGCCTCTTCGTGAACCCACGGTTGCCCCTCCTCTCTTCATCCCGTCGCTTCCCCAGCTGCCCAATGCCCCTCTCTGACCTTTCCCTCGGCAGGTCCCACCTGGTAGTTTTATTCTTCGTCGTGTGTGCTCCAAGTGGGTTTTAAGTGTGTTGTTTCAGAGTGTTTTTAATACTGTGGCCAACTTTTAACCTGTGCATGCGCATCCAGTGTCTTCTCTGTGTTTTAAGAATCGCCAACTGTGTTTCTTAACTTCCTGGTGACTTTTTTAACTGTCCCCAATGAACGTCTACGTGTCAGTGTATTTTTACCTCCATTTCTCCCCTTACTCTGTTTTATGTTCCCCTTTTTATCTCCTTATGTATGTATTATTTTATTCTTGTTTTAGTTGTCATGTCACTCGGCTGAAGAGCGGCGGATTGTGCTGCTGACAGCCCTCCTCTGCCCATTTTTGGGGCAGGGGAATGAAATTATAATAAAGAAAAAAAAATCTTCTGTAGAGTTGAATTTTTTACAGTTATACAACTTTTCCTGTTTGCCCTTAGCAATAAAATGCGCAATATTGTGAGGTTATTGCGATTACATTTATATAAAGTGCATATTTTTATATAGAGCAATTAATAAGCTACACACATGGCGTATGCCAACACACACCCATCCACCCACCCACACACACACACACACACACACACACACACACACACAAGTACAACAAATAGTTACACTAAATTTTAGCTTCTGTGGTGGAACGATTGATAACATTGTCTCAGAAATAAATTGAAATAGTGCCAATCCCCCCAGTTCCCTCGATGGTTCTCAGGAGATTTTCCATGGTTATCGGCATCTTCATGCGTTTTCCGCAAGCCGCCGTATGGTGCATGGCGGTGTATACCTTGTACCACTACTAGTCACTTCCTTTCCTGTTCCAATCGCAAATATAGCGAGAGTAAAACGACTGCCTGTGTGGCTCCGTATGAGTTCTAATTACTCTTATCTTGTCTTCCTGCTCCTTACGCGAAATGTACGTTGGCGGCAGTAGAATTGTTCGCAGTCAGCTTCAATACCGAGTCTCTGTACTTTCTCGATAGTGTTTAACGAAAAGGAACGTCGTTGTCCCTCCTAGGATTTCCATTGGAGTTCACGAAGCATTTCCGTAATACTTTCATGTTGTTCGAACCTGCCCTTAACAAATGTAGCCAGAACGCCTCTCAATTGCTTCTCTGTTTTCCTCGGACCTGACCTGGTGACGATCCCAAACACTCGAGCAGTACTCAAGAATGGGTCGCATTAGTGTTGTATATGCTGTCTCCTTTACAGACGAAGCACACATTTCTAAAATTCTCACAAGAAACCGAAGTCAACCATTCATCTTTCCTACCAGAATCCTCACATGGTTGTGGCATTTCATATCGCTTTAAAGCGTTACGCTTAGATATTTAAATGACAAGACCGTATCAAGCAGACCACTACAAATACTGTATTCCACGTAACAGGATTGTTTCTTCTGATCATCCGCATTGACAAATATTGTTCTACATGTAGAGCGTGCTGCCATTCGTCAAACCAACAAGAAATTTTGTCGAAATCATCTTCTGTCCTCCTATATTCACTTAACGACGACACCTTCTCGTACATCACCACATCATCAGCAAACATCCGCAGATTGCTGATCACTCTACCCGTCAGATCATGTATGTATACAGAGAATAAGTGCGGTCCTATTACGCTACTGTGAGGCTCTCTTGACGATACCCCTGTTTCTGGTAAACACTCGACATCGAGGACCGCGTACTTGGTTCTATTACTTAAGAAGACTCCGTGATGCTCACATGTCTGGGAACCTAATCCTTATGATCGGACCTCCATTAACAGTATTGAGTAGGCCATCATGTCAAACGTTTTCCGGAAATCTAGGAATATGTTATCTGCATGTTGGCCATCATCAGTGGTTCACAAGATATCAGGAAAACGCTGGAACAGGAAGTCACCTGCCAAATATTGCCAGTTTATTCTTGTAATAATTTTCGGGTGTGCAGCCGGATGCAGTTGACATTCTGTCAAGATGTTTCGGCCCAGACACGCCCAGCCATCTTCAGGTGAGTAGACAACTACGGTATTTATGCCGAACCTCGCGCATGCGAAATGTGCTGGCGTCTTTCGGGCCCTTCAGTAGTTGTCCACTCACTTGAAGATGGCTGAACGTCTCTCGGCCGAAATATCGTGGCAGAATGCCAACGGGATCCCGCTGCACACTCGAAAATTATTAGAAGAAGAAATACGCCAGGAAAACGCCAGAAGTTACTTTTCCAATTTGGATTCCATCCCCGCGTGCTGGGACATTTGGCTGAAGAGAATCGCGGCTATTTAGTTGGCCGGATCTGAAAGAGCCCGCTCTGCTCCTCGGAGTAAAGAATAGAAAAAAAGAAATTATACGCGTATTGGAACAGACGGGCACAGGTGACATCTAGGCTGTCAGCAGAAAGTATGTATCAATCAGTATAAAACTAAATTGACATTAGTGATGTGTTTCTACAATGTTACCAGATTCAAAAATGGTTCAAATGGCTCTGAGCACTATGAGACTTAACATCTACGGTCATCAGTCCCCTAGAACTTAGAACTACTTAAACCTAACTAACCTAAGGACATCACACAACACCCAGTCATCACAAGCCAGAGAAAATCTCTGACCCCGCCGGGAATCGAACCCGGGAACCCGGGCGCGGGAAACGAGAACGCTACCGCACGACCACGAGCTGCGGACTGTTACCAGGTTAACTTTAGTTGTAATTTGGCAGCTCTCTTTTATCGTGTATTTTATATCACACATTCAGTTACGTTCGAATGGAATGCTTTGTTAATTTGAAATGAACTTCTCTTATAGCGGGCTTATTACAGCGATAGTTGAATCATTTATGGCGGGCTGCGATATTTTTCAATTTGAAATTAATTCTGTCTACTGCAGAGTTTTTTGTATAGTAAACGCTTCATCCTGATCGAATGGTTCAAATGGCACTAAGCACTGTGAGACTTAACGTCTGAGGTCATCAATCCCTTAGACTTAGAACCACTTAAACATAACTAACCTAAGGACAACACATACAGCCATGCCCGAGGCAGGACTCGAACTTGCGACCGTAGCAGGCGCGTGGTTCCGGACTGAAGTACCTAGAACCGCTCGGCCGCAGCGGCCGGCCTTTGATAACTTCCTTTATTGTGGAAATGATATGAGTTATTCGGCAGACTCAATATGAATTATTTTAAAACTTTGACGTTCTAGTTCTGTAAAGTGAATATAGAGCATTTACTTCATTTAGGAAGAAGTAAGAAATGTCTGAATATAATACTCTCTTGCGTACTTCGTCTTCAATACGTTGCTCACTAATTACAATGTGTGCTAGCTTACTTAATTCATTGTTTTTTGATCTGCTTCTGTTGGCATTCTTTAGCGTCAGTTTTTTGCAAATAACGTGTTTAACATGACGCATTAAAAACAGGCTATCAGTTAACGATAGTTTGTCTGGGCTTACCAACACAGCTTTAAAAAAAAGGACTGTATAATAGGCCAGTGACGCATCGACGTTGACGTCATAAGAGACTGAATGTTACCTATATTGGGCATGTGCGTTGCCTATCTTGAAGGAACCATCATGTCATCGGCCGCAAGTAATAAAACATGGCTGTGAGCACTATGAGACTTAACATCTGAGGTCAACAGTCCCTTAGAAATTAGAGCTACTTAAACCTAATGACATCACACACGTCCATGCCCGAGGCAGGATTCGAACCTGCAACCGTAGCAGTCGCGCGTTTCCGGACTGAAGCGCCTAGAACCGCTCGGCCACCAACGGCCCGCCGCAAGTAATATACAGCTCCTACGGAACGAAGTGCAATGTGGCACATAACACCCAATACATATGTAAGATTATTTACCGTAGAGTACACAGATTTTATCAAGAAATTTAACGTTAGTTTCTGTTGATTCACGTGCATCGCTATCTTTGTGTCAGCGAAGCTTCTCTGAAATATGCCGATTAACTGACGATGCTAATCTATTATATCTGTCTTCAGGTAGTCGCATCGCGCAAAAGAATTACCGCCAGTTAACGTGTGTGCACAGCATAAATTCAGAATTTGCAAATGACTTTTCAGAATGGGTATTTCAATTGACTCCAATTACGTCAGCTGTAGTGGTGTTGTTGAAGTGTTAGTGTCATTGTGGTTTTCAGTTCTATTGTCCTCTGTTGTTGTTGTATTGAGGCGTTCACTTACCGTTCATTAGCACCGCCTATTCTCTCCATTGTTTGAACGCTGTGGGGTGTCTATGGACGGCTATTCACACCTGAACCAACGTAATTAATACGGTGCTCGACCACCATTAACTTGTTAGCTCCATTACGAAACAGATACCTACAATTCGGTGATCATTACCAGGGGAACTACATGCAATTCAGTGCGAAGTGGTACTCTTTGTTCTGTCGGTTAAGATGAGGGAGAAATTGTCGTCAAAGTACTGTGTTATAAAAGCGACGTTCATGTCGGTGACTCAATAGACCGAATGGGGAGGTGTTTAGCCACCTGTCAGTGGAATCTCATATAAGCAGAACTAGTAGTGAGCATTATACTTTTGTGGTCGTGAAGCACGGTATCACCGGTAGCAAATAAAAATCTCTACCGTCGGATACATTTGGTGTAATAAATGTCAGCCTGTTACGTTCTAGTGTACATGATACGACCTATATTAGTATAATGAAGAAGGTACAGGTTGTATCGTAATTAGTAGTAGAAACTGACATGGGTGAAAATATGTGTACGAAAACGACTCATTTGCGAGATAATTACAGATTCGTGGTTAGAAGCTACCCCTGATTTCTGTATGAAATATTGCTCTGTTTAGTACAACTGTATATGAATTGTAAACTTGTCGATTAAGTCCCCAACTGAGCTCAAAGTTCACCTACAGCCAGAGGCTGAAGTCTTGTGGTAGATGCATAATAGGGCAGCACCACATTTAGTTGCTGATGTTAAAGTCTACATTGTCCAAGACGGGTAGGTCGGGCAGGGTAGTGCCGTGGGCCTTGTGACCGCTGACATTAACTTGGTGTTTCCCATCCCGTTTTCCAACCTTGGGGAGGCTCTGTCGTTAGTTCTGTAATTAGAACAACCCTATATATTTTATTCGATCTTAGGACCGACTGTGCACATAGTACGTAGGTGTATGTAAATGTTTCTTTATTTGTACGTTTAAATTTTTTTATATTTACCGTTTTTTTCTTTCTATAGCAATGCTACAAAATATGATTAAACTTCTTGTCTTATTTTACGAATTTTAATTTTTCATTCATTTTTTCGTAAGAAAGCCAGAGATTACAAACATCATCTTAAATCCCCGAGCCATTATAAATTGTTATGGCAATTAGTTTTAACCTTTGTCAGGATCTACGTATGTTTTTTTCTCTTTTTACAGAGGCACGGCAATGGAATCTTTTCTTAATTTCAAATATAGGATTGACTGCATCCTTCTTCAGCTTATTTGTTAGAAAGTATACTTTCCGATGTTTTTGATTAATTGAGTTTAGTTTCCTATGGCAACCTTCATCCTGTGCCGCTGGTTAAAACTATTCCACATTTCAGTTAAACTGCCTGCTGGTGTGGCCGAGCAGTTCTAGGCGCTTCAGTTTGGAGCCGCGCGACCGCTACGGTCGAAGGTTCGAATCTTGCCTCGGGCATGGATGTGTATGATGTTCTTAGGTTAGTTGGGTTTAAGTAGTTCTAAGGACTGATGACCTCATATGTTAAGTCCCATACTGCTCAGAGCCATTTGAACCATTTTGAACTAGGAATTTCTATCCACTGATTGAGCATAAAGTTCTCGAATTTCATGATATTTTCTCCACTGGGCATTTCCTTCATTAATACCATGCACGCTTCAACCTCGCACTTGGTGGAAGATATGTCACTGAAGCACACATGCGGCAAACCAATCGAACTTCTTTTCTATCACTGTATTCCTCCGTTAATCCCATTTCTTATATTTTCTTCCACAGACATAGATTGAAGTGAAAATTGCAACTGGAGAGGGTGTTTCTAGGAACACTGTTTTTATAGGTTTCCTTACAGCCATGTCAAATCCCGAGCACGGCAGTTTTCGATGACCAACCAGGAATCTTATTTCTCATTACAGAAAAAAAGCCTTTCATATGTATTTAGACTTTCTTCTGCCTTCCCATGTTGTCGTGTGTTATGTATGTCCCGTGCATAAAAATGGTTCAAATGGCTCTGAGCACTATGGGACTTAACTTCTAAGGTCATCAGTCCCCTAGAACTTAGAACTACTTAAACCTAACTAACCTAAGGACATCACACACATCCATGCCCGAGGCAGGATTCGAACCTGTGACCGTAGCGGTCGCGCGGTTCCAGACTGTAGCGCCTTTAACCGCGTGGCCACCACGGCCGGCCTGTCCCGTGCATAAGAATAGTTCAATTTTCGCAGAGCACTTTCTCCGCTTCTTCACAATCAAACACTAGAGTTCTTTTGCCAGGAAAACACCCATCGTCAACTTTCAAAAAATTATTACCTTCAATTAACTTGAAAATATCTTCGCTCATTTAAATCAGCGAACTAGTGCCAGGGTTCTAGGTCGTCCCAGTAGGTGCCCTTCTTGCTTTACACTATGCAGTCCTGGAGCTCTCATAGTTTTGCATAATTTCGAAGAAATCTAAACCTTTATCTTTCAAAGCCTGAAATTCCTCTTTAAAAAATTAGATAACGGGCACTGTCTTTTCTTCATGGACTATTTTCCCTGCAGCTATGCATTCGTTTTTTAATCCGCACATATGCTTCGACAGATGAACAAGAATGTTGCTGTTCAGTCATGATTCTGCCATGAAACTTCCTGGCAGAGTACAGCTGACTCAGTACCGAGAATCGAACTCGGAATCTTTGCTTTTTGCGGGCAAGTATTCTATTTCGTGAGCTACCCAAGAACGACTCAAGAGCGTGTTCACAATATAACTTTCACCAGTAATTAATCTCCTAGCTTCTAAACTTCAGGCTTACAGGACTAACACTCGTGGAAGAAAGGATACTGTGGAGACCCGTCTTAGCCACAGTCTGGGGGGATGTTTCAAGAACGAATTTTCACCTTGTCGCGGAGTGTGCGCTGATATGAAACTTTCTCGCAGATTGTATACCGGACCGAGACTCGAACTCGGGACGTTTGCCTTTCGCGAACAAGTGGTCAGCTACAGAAGCACGACTGAGGAAAGGCAAAGGACCCGAGTTCAAGTCACGGTCTGGCATACAGTTTTAATCTCCCAGGAAGTTTCATATCAATGCACATTCGGCTGCGGAATGAAACTTCATTCTGGCTTTATTCTGCCATTTACAGTTATTAAACGTCCTCGGCACATACTCCGTTCGGAATTTATGCACGACTAGTTCGTATACTTATCAGATTTTCTGTGTCCCCTTTAGCGATAACCATCAATTAGAAGACACGACTTCCCTTCCGTTGTAATTATTTCCATTATCGACGGTATATGCAACTCAAATAACCCAGGCCTATGAAACAACTCGGAAACGAAGGCGCTGACTGACTGACGGCGACAACACATCCGCTGCTACCGAAGGACTTGCGTGCATCACGTGAGCTTAAAGTGTGTGCGGCTCCGGAGATCCGGAAGTGACGTCAAAATGACGTGTACGTACGTGTCCAGCAGTGCATTTCGAATAAGCCGAGGAACGTGACAGTGACGCCACCTTCTTCCAAGGGTGAGTCATCTCTCGGAATGGCAGAAACTCAGCTAAATGTTTCACTCCCAGCAATCTGGTCCACTTCCGGGCGTCAGAAAGTTGATAAATTTTATTATAGATGCTTGCGTCAGGCAGAAACGGAGTATATAAGCACAAGCTTTTATTAAAAAGGAAAAGAACAATAAATTTCCGTAAAAATAAAGAAGTGAGAAAAATTAAAAATATACCTAAGACCTGATCTTTCTTGTTGCTTGCTTTCATGCTGTCTGTAACTCCATGGCTGGTGATCACTGTTACGTTAGAGATTTTTGATGATAAACACTATCTGGCCTCTATCAAACTCTATATTAGATTTAATCAAGTTACCTATGTGACAGGTCATATATCTATTTCACATTTGATTAATCACATTTAAGTGATATTATCATCCTGATATATAAGTTACTTTAATGAAATCCTTTAAATGCGAAGCATTTGTCACCTCAGATATAAGAAACTACCTCATATACAGGGTGTGACAAAAATGTACGGCACATTCCTCACAAGTTGTGTTATATGAACGTGGGCCTGGAAAGGCTTGTTTCCAAGTTACAACTCATTTTCAAATGGCTCAAATGGCTCTGAGCACTATGGGACTTAACATCTATGGTCATCAGTCCCCTAGAACTTAGAACTACTTAAACCTAACTAAGCTAAGGACATCACACACATCCATGCCCGAGGCAGGATTCGAACCTGCGACCGTGGCGGTCACGCTGTTCCCGACTGAAGCGCCTAGAACCGCACGGCCACACCGGCCGGCTACAACTCATTTTCTTCCACTCATTAATCTTGGGAAACACAAACAAACAAACGCACCAGCATGCCACATGCAACTGTTTCTCACATGAGATGTTCGATACGCCCTGCCTGGACACTGATACATGCATCAACCCAACCCCGTAGCGAGTCTCGGATGCGCTGATGTATTCCTGGAGTATTGCGTATGGTTTCGCAGCCTTCCATAATACGGGCACGGAAATTCTGAACATCTTGTACCGTGGTTCCATACACAAGCGCGTCCAAATGCCGCCACAAACAAAAGTCCAGTGGGTTTAGGTCCGGAGATCGTGAAGGCCAGGCAATTGGTCCGTCCCTACGTACATGTCTTATTACACGGGGACCGACGACCAAACAGTTTGGTCCCTTTCTCCCCTTTTAAACCAACCATCTTATTGCACAGTTAAAGGCACATCTGCTTACAGATCAGGTAGGACATTCTCTGCGAAATTATGAGAACTTAGTTTGTCGCGATATTTCGCTCCTATAGTCGTTTTTTATTACGTTTTAGTGTGGCAAGCCCCTTTTATTCTTAGCATCTTGGTGAGGCGTTGTGAAGCACACGTAAATATGGCACGTATTTTCAAAATAAGGTCCTATAAACACTTAGCACTTCGCCAAAACACACTGTAATTGTGGTATTGTGTGTCCCAGCCCAGTCAGTGTTCATTTGTTCACAAGTGGGTTCGGCGCCAAATTTCTATTTTGTTTATGTTTTATCTTTGTGTGTGTGTGTGTGTGTGTGTGTGTGTGTGTGTGTGTGTGTGTTTGTGTTCTGTACGCTCCTTAGTTGTTTGTGTTGTCTTTTACATGGTGTTCCTTTTGTGTGTAAAATGGTGAGTCTTTGCAGAGTGTAGTGTATCCATTTATCATATTTGCGCGCGCGTGTGTATGTGTGTGTGTGTGTGGGGGGGGGGGGGTTGACTTTTTAGCTGTTGGTGTTATCTTTTTTGTAAAATTCCTTTAATGTGTTAAATAGTGTGCCCTTGCAGAGTGTAGTGTATTCATTTATGACCTGTTCTCCTACTGATATTGCCTTCTGTATGTGGAAGTTTTCTTCAATGGTCAGTTTGCTGTATAGGCTGTGGCTGTGTTTTAGTATTCTTAAGTCTGTTTCTATTGTAGGTGGGTGGTGACTGTGGGCTATTAGGTGGTCAACAAATGTACTGTGGGAGCTGTTGCTTTTTAAAGCTCTGAGATGTTCTGAATTGCTGGTTTTGAAGTTTCTGCATGTCTGTCCTATGTGCGCTGACTGGCAAGTGTTGCATGCGAGTTCATATATTCCTGATCTGTTAAATTTATCCGTGGGAGTTTCTTGTGTTCTAATCTTTTTCTGTGTTGTGTTCTCTGTCCTGTATCCTATTTGGAGTCCCTGTTTCTTTAATATGTTGTCTATTCTGTTATTGTAGGTGCCATTTCGTTTGGTGTGTGTGTGTGTGTGTGTGTGTGTGTGTGTGTGTGTGCGTGTGTGTGTGTGTGTGTGTTGTTGCTCTGTTGTGTCCTCTGTGTGCTCATTGTTTGTGTTTTGTGTTGTTCTGTGTTGGGTGAGGACTTGTGTGTGTGTGTGTGTGTGTGTGTGTGTGTGTGTGCGTGTGTGTGTGTGTGTGTGTTGTTGCTCTGTTGTGTCCTCTGTGTGCTCATTGTTTGTGTTTTGTGTTGTTCTGTGTTGGGTGAGGACTTGTGTGTGTGTGTGTGTGTGTGTGTGTGTGTGTGTGTGTGTGTGTGTGTTCATTTTTGTAATGTTTAAATATTTTTTGATTTAATCTATCTACCATATCGGTGTCATAACCATTTTCTACTGCTATTTGTTTTATTGTGTTTAGTTCTTATGTGTGATTCTGTTTGTTCATGGGTGTTCTGTTTAATCTATGGAGCATGAATCTGAAGCTTGCCTGCTTATGTGCCAATGTGTGGTTCGATAGGTAGTGAATGGTGGCGTTTGTGGTTGTCAGTTTCCTGAATTTGTGAAGTTGTGTGTGTTGTTTGTTTTATGTATGGTGAGGTGTAGAAAATATAGTGTGTTGTTACTTTCTGTTTATAATGTGAAGTTAATTTTTGGGTGTAAGTTGTTTAATTCATTCTGTAGCTATTCTATGTGTGTATGTTGTTCATCAATCAGGCATATTATGTCATCGACATAATGGTACCAGTAAATAACTTTGTAGTTTTCTGGTTTTATTATGTGTCTGAAGATCATGTTCTCCATGTTGTTCATAAATATGTTAGATAGGAGGCCACTAATTGGTGATCCCACTGGCAGTCCATCATAATATTCTTTGTTGAACACAAAATAATTTTGTGATGTTATGATCTTGAGTATGTTTGTTATTTCGTTGATGTGTGAGTTTGGTGTGTTTGCTTGTTGTTTTAATCTTTGTGTGATGATGTTGATTGTTTCATTTATTGGAATACATGTGTACATTGATGTGATGTCAAAAGATATGAGGTTGCTGTGTCTGGTATGTGTATGTTCTTGATTCTGTCAATTAATTCCTTTGAGTTTTCCAGGTTCATCAAAAGTGTACAATTTTTTTAGTAATGTGTGTGTATGTTGGGCTAGGTGGTAGAATGGAGGATTTCTTAAGTTGATAATGGGCCTTAATAGGATATTATCGTTGTGAACCTTTGGTATGGAATTTAGGGTGGGTGCTTTTGGATTTTTGTGTGTCATCCTTTTTACCTGGCCTTTTGAGAATGTATTTTTGATGTTTTTCAGTCTCTGTTGAATGTTTTTCTGGTACCTTGCTGTTTGGTCACTGGTCAGTTTTGTGATGTTGTCTTTGAGAAAATCTAGTGTTTTTTCTATGTTTTGCTTTTCATCCATAATTACAGTAATATTCCCTTTGTATGCTCTTGTTACTATGGCATTGTTCTGTTTTAATTAATCTTTTAGTTTGTTGGCTGTGATTTCCTCTGATGTTCTATTATTAGATATAATGGTGGATTTGTGTGTTCTGATTATCTGTGTTATTTCTGCAGCTACTAATTCTCTTGTCAAGTTAGCATTAAAATTTGGTGTGCTCAGTCTTTTCTGTGCCTTTATAATGTGTTCCTATTCTGTTACGATGTTTTCTGTTGTTTTGTGTGATACGTTTGTGTTAATGTCGTGTTTTGGTCCTTTTTCTGGTAGGTTCTTTTCTTGTTTGGTAAGATATGTCAGTTAGGTTGGCTGTGATGGTTTTCAGTGGGTTTGTTTGCGCTGTTAATTATTCTGTTAAGTTTTCTGTTCTGTTTCTCCTGTTTTTCTTGCATTACCCTCTGTATGTATGCTTTTTCTCTCTCTGTTATTTCCTCAAAGTAAGCTGGTATTGTAAATTTGTTGGCCAATTCTAAATGTGTTTGGTAAAATTCATTGTGGAGCGAATGCTTTTTAGCATATAATTCCCTAATTTCTTGCTTTAGCCACATAATCTCCACTTCTTCACTTTTTTTGGTGCAAATGACCTGCTATTACCAGAGTTTTTGATATAGTGTGGAATTACTTTATGAGCTAGCCAATTTTTATTAAACTTTATGTTGAGGGTTGTCTTCTGAAGCTTAATTAAGGTGTTCCTGTATTTGTTGTAGAGCTTGCCGGGGAATGCCTGGCTGGGGAGCGGAATATTCATCATTTGGATTTACAGCTTATTGTGTTTATCGTGTTTGCAGTTAAAATTGTTGGCTGTTAAGGTCCGCCAGTTACGCAAAACACCGTTTCCCAAGTTCCCAAACATGTTTTAACACCTCTGTGCCATCACCAATGGGTTTCTGTTTTACTTAATCTGTAACGTGAACGTTTTTACTAAATAATTTCAAAATTATGTGAATAATTAGTTCAAACAACAATTCGTTTCATCTTTTTAATACTTTTACACTCGGTTTGCGTGGTTTTTCAGGACCACTTGTGTATTATTTATCACAGGTAGCTTGTCATCTTCTGCAACCAAACGATGTTGATGAGAAATTTTTTTGGGAGTTAACCTATCATTTTATGCTCTAAACGTAATTTAGTTTGTCGCGATATTTCGCGCCTATATTCGTTTTTACTTACGTTTTCGTGTGGCAAGCTCCTTTTATTTTCGGCATCATTGTGAGATGTTGTGAAGCACACGTAAATATGACACATAATTCTGTAATCATTTAGTAAACATGTTCACATTACAGATTAAGTAAAACAGAAACCCACTGATGATGGCACGGACGGCCGTGGTGGCCGAGCGGTTCTAGGCGCTTCAGTCCGGAACCGCGGTGCTGCTGCGGTCGCAGGTTCGAATCCTGCCTCGGGCATGGATGTGTGTGATGTTCTTAGGTTAGTTAGGTTTAATTGGTTCTAAGTCTAGGGGACTGATGACCTCAGATGTTAAGTTCCATAGTGCTTAGAGCCATTTGAACCATTTGATGATGGCACAGAGGTCCTGAAACATGTTTGGTAACTTGGAAAAAACGGTGTTTCGCATAAGTGGCGGACCTGACAGCCAACAATTTTAACAGCAAACACTGTAAACACAAGGAGCTGTAAATCCGAATGATGAATATGATAAATTAGTCCGTTGAGCCTGGGAGGAAGAAAGTGAGGTACTACCAAATAGTCATCAGCAATGCCGGCCCAAACAATAACAGAAAATCAATGTTGATGACAGCTGCGTGAGGATTGACGTCTGCCCATACATGTCGATGAGAAAATTTACAATCCGATCTCGTTGAAACTCATTGGAGAAAATTAGTTGTAACGTGGAAACAAAACTTTTCCAGATCCATGTTCATATAACATAGTTTCTTCGTCTATGTGTGAGGAATGTGTCCTGTAGTATGTGCCGTACATTTTTGATACACCCTGAAATGCAAAACAATCACTAACATATATGTCTCCGGTTGCAAACAACCAGAGTGTTATTGTTAGTCTTTCTTCAGGTTACATTGGTCGTCACTTATTAGTGTTCTGCTTTTAAATTTCGTCATCAGAGGTAATGAGAAACCACCAAAAAGTGCCAAACTACAAATATTCGATGCTAACCTTTAACTTCTATTCAATGCTCAGTGCACTACCTCCACAAATTTAACGTTTAGGTTAATTTTCCGACACTTTGGCAGAACAAACCGCAATAAAAGGTGACGCGTTTTGCAGTCCTTAATGCGGTTTATCACTAGAACTGCTTATTTCCGTAATACACAAGTGTAAAAAAGAAAACGATCAAATATGGTACGTTAGCCTCGCACAAGAACGAATACAATGTGATTGTTGGTCCCAGAATCTGTTACAAAAAGTGAACATGAGAAAAAAAGTATTTGCATACACCTGGGCTCGAACCTGCCCACTTCGGCTGTGTAACTCCTTGTCTTCATCCACACGGCCACTGTGTGCGCATCTATTAGTCAACATCATGAGTGATCTTAGAATGTCCTGAAGGTTTCTACTGGCAATGTGTCATCAATTGACTTTTAATTAAAAGAATTCGTACCAAGAATGACGTGCTAATGATAACTCTTCAGTGCTCCATTCGCGTGATGTCACGGACTGCGCTGCCCCTCCCCCCGGAAGTTCGAGTACTCCCTAGGACATGGGTGTGTGTGTTGTTCGTAGCATAAGTTAGTTTAAGTAGTGTGTAAATCTAGGGACCGATGACCTAAGCAGTTTGATCCCTTGGGGATTCACACAAATTTGAATTTCAGTGCTCCATTCCCTTGCAACGGCATAGTGCAAGTTATTATGCAAAAAAGCAAAACGCCACGAAACCATTATGGTGAATATCGCATCGGTTTGACGTCACTTGCCATCATAGCGGCTGCTGGTAGTGCCGGTGGTAAGGGGGGGGGGGGGGGGGAAGCCGCGTAGGTAACACGTACGAGCGTACAGTAAATTGTAACGTTTAACGTGCTAAAGAAATATTATAATTATTGTCGAGGTTGACTATTAGTGAAATTTGAGCCGATTTAGATAGTAATTTAGTGGAAAAGCTTACATTTGAAACACAGTTGTACTAACAAGGATAATATATGATACTGAAGATAGTGGAGGACTTGTAATCACACATTCGCATGTTTTATAAACTTTTTCTGCTCCTGTTATCGTGCTGTGTCCATTGACCAGTGTCAGTTTCTCGCTGTTAATTATGATTGATCTATATATTTACATCCTACAGTTTACAACAGAAAGGATCAGAGAAGTGGGAAATTCGTTTGAAAGAGGCGTCCATCAAGGAGATTCAAGATCACGAAAACTGTTTACACCAACTAAAGAGGAATGTTTCACATTATTTTAATGTGCGAAAATCAAGACGAGATATGTGTCAATAATCTATTTCAGAACCACATTCCTTTTGTAGATGACGTTGTTCTCCTTGCCTCTCGTAATCGTTAATTCCAGCAAACAATAGAGACACTTCATGGGAAAGTTTGGAAGTATTCCTAAAATCAACTATGAAATGTCTAAAATAGTGAATAATCAATTCAGTGAAATGCGAATTATACCAATTAAAAGTGAATGCAAGAAAAACGAAAAGTTTTTATAATTAAGTCAGTGGAAGACAATGAACAAAGGTGGACAGCAAAAGAAACACACGTGCGAGGAAGAAGTTAAAAGTTTGCGGAGGGAAACTAAGCTGGAGTTCACCGACTAGAATTGTATTAGGATCATGTTAATCAGAGATTGAGAAGCTATGTAATAACCGCGCTGCTGCTGCGGTCGTAGGTTCGAATCCTGCCTCGGGCATGGATATGTGTGCTGTCCTTACGTTAGTTAGGTTTAAGTAGTTATATGTCTAGGGGACTGATGACCTCAGATGTTTAGTCCCATAGTGCTTAGAGCCATTTGAGCCATTTTATAGCTACGTAATCATATGACTCAAAGGAAGGTACACATAATGTTGTCTTTCATCTGGAAAGCAAGTAAAGGTTCAGTGACATTGAATGCGTGTAATATAGCAAGCAAAAGTCAGTTTTTAGGGATCTGTCGAAATACGAGGGCAGTTCAATAAGTAATGCAACACATTTTTTTCTGAAACAGGGGTTGTTTTATGCAGCATTGAAATACACCAGGTTATTCCCCAATCTTTTAGCTACACAACACTATTTTTCAACGTAATCTCCATTCAATGCTACGGCCTTACGCTACCTTGAAATGAGGGCCTGTATGCCTGCACGGTACCATTCCACTGGTCGATGTCGGAGCCAACGTCGTACTGCATCAATAACTTCTTCATCATCCGCGTAGTGCCTCCCACGGATTGCGTCCTTCATTGGGCCAAACATGTTTCATCGCCTGTAACAATCTTTGACAAGAAATTGTCACCCTCAGCCACATGACGAGCAAGCAATTCCGCACAGATGGTTCTCCTTTGCTCTTTATGGTATTCGGTTAGACAACGAGGGACCCAGCGGGGACAAACCTTTGAATATCCCAACTGGTGAACAATTGTGACAGCACTACCAACAGAGATGTCAAGTTGAGCACTGAGTTGTTTGATGGTGATCCGTCGATCATCTCGAACGAGTGTGTTCGCACGCTCCGCCATTGCAGGAGTCACAGCAGTGCACGGCCGGCCCGCACGTGGGAGATCACAGTTTTGCTTGACCTTGCGGCGATGATGACACACGCTTTGCCCAACGACTCACTGTGCTTTTGTCCACTGCCAGATCACCGTAGACATTCTGCAAGCGCCTATGAATATCTGAAATGCCCTGGTTTTCCGCCAAAAGAAACTCGATCACTGCCCGTTGTTTGCAACGCACATCCGTTACAGACGCCATTTTAACAGCTCCGTACAGCGCTGCCACCTGTCGGAAGTCAATGAAACTATACGAGACGAAGCGGGAATGTTTGAAAATATTCCACAAGAAATTTCCGTTTTTTTCAACCAAAATTGGCCGAGAAAAAAAATGTGTTGCATTACTTATTGAACTGCCCTCGTAATACTGTTACAGCGAAGCATTTTTTTCCGTCTGTCACTGTTCTGTCCGTCCGACTACTACTCACCGTTGGCGTTTTTAAAATAAAGTATTTCAAATGACGCGTTAAAAACAGTGTCTAATAAGCTTTATAAGTGAAAGAAGATTTTATTTTTTAGTTAAAAACAAATTTTAAAATAATTTTATGTTTACCTGTTTTTACCCGACTACGGCGTCAACCTCACGTGGGGCGTGGGGAGGAAGTCGTGTCCGACCACATCTCACCAAGTGGAAAGGGGGGCTCCAAATTTTAGGGAAAACCCCTCACATAATTAATGAACGTCTTGTAACACAATGTTACTGCTCTGTTCATAGCGAACAGAGGCCTCGCGCGGTACACCAGCCAGCTGTGTTGCCTGAACAGCAGGTGGTAAGCGGCCGTCTTTGTCACACTGTTTTGCAGCACCAATCACGTGAGCTGAATTAAAGCATTGTTCACTGTCCTCCCGTGCGCCGCGTATTTAGGAGTTGCACAGCACGAGGAAAGCAGAGAGAATTGGAGTATCAACTGGAGACTCAGTGGTCATGCGGATTGTCTGTGTTCGTACTTCCTTGCTTAAAACTACCATATTTCTGACTGAAAGCATGTGACGTGGTTGTACGATTCTGCACGGTCGAGCAAACAATACACTGATGTGACGAAACTCATGGGATCATCGTTTCCATGTGGCGTTTGTCCCACTACAACGCGTGGTCGGCTTTGTTACTATGGATTTGGCGATGTTAGTTGCAGATGGCGGCTGGACGCCCTTTCTGTCGCCATCTCGTAGCCCCCAGTACGGAATTAGTGTCTGCGTCTAGTGTTAACCATGAAGCAGTGTGAACGTTCTTCAAATATCTGTGGGTCGTGTAACTGAGGCGGGACGTTGGGACCAGCCCGGTATCTAGCTAGTGAGATGTCGAAAACCGCCTAAAAACCACAACCAGGCTGGCCAGCACACCGGCCTTCGTAGTTAATCAGAAAAATGTTCAAATGTGTGTGAAATCTTATGGGACTTAACTGCTAAGGTCATCAGTCCCTAAGCTTACACACTACTTTAAACTAAATTATCCTAAGGACAAACACACACACCCATGCCTGAGGGAGGACTCGAACCTCCGCGTAGTTAATTCGCGAGGCGGATTCGATCCGGGGCCGGCGCGCCTACCTGAGTCCAGGAAGCAGCGCATTAGCGCTCTCGTCTAACCTGGCGGGTGACGAAACTTATGGGATACCGCCTAATATCATGTCGGGCCTCCTTTTGCCCGGCCTAATACAAAACTCGACGTGGCATGAAGTCTCAAATCGAAGTCTCTTGGAGAAATATTGAGCCATGCTGCCTCTACAGGTATAGCCGTCCGTAACTGCGAAATTGTTGCCTGTGCAGGAGTTTGTGCACGATCTGACCTCTCGATTACGTTCCGTAAATGTTCGATGGAATTCGTGTCGTGCGATCTGGGTAGCCAAATCATTTGCTCGAACTGTCCAGAATATTCTTCATATCAATAGCGAAAAATTGTGTCCCAGTGACATGGCGCACTGTCATCCATAACAATTCCAACGTATTTTGGGAACATGAAGTCCATAAATGACTGCAAATGGTCTGCAAGTAGCCGAACAATTTCCAGCCAGTGATTTCATTTGGACTAGAGGACCCACTCCATTCCATTATGGAGCCGCCACCGGCTTGCAAAGTGCCTTGTTGACAACTTGGGTCCGTGGCTTCGTGGAGTCTGCACCACATTCGAGCCCTGCCGTTAGTTCTTACCAATAGAAATCGAGACTCGTCTGACCAGACCACGTTTTTCCAGATGTCTAGGGCCCAATCGATATGGTTAGGAGTCCAGGAGAGGCGCTACTGGCGATGTCGTGCTGTCATAGTCCATTAACGACAAACTTCGTCGCACAATCCTAACGGTTACGTTCGTGGCAGTGTTGCCTGTCTGTTACTACTGACAACTCTTCGCAAATGCCGTTACTGTCGGTCGTTAAGCGAAGGCCGTCGGTTTCTACGTTGTGCGTGGTGAGAGGTAATGACTGAAATTTGGTATTCTCGGCACACTCTTTGACACTGTGGACCTCGGAAGATTGAATTCCCTAACGATTTCCGGACTGCCCCTTGCGTCTAGCTCCAACTATCACTCCGCGTTAATTCCCATGGTGCGGCCATAATCACGTCAAAAACTTTTCAGATGAACCATCTGAGTAAAACTGACATCTCAGCCAATGGACTGCCCTTTTTTTTATCTTGTGTGCTCCACAGCAGCGTCACCTATATATATCGCGACTTTTATCAACTCAGTGTAGATCTGTCCTATTGGGCGATGAGTTAAAGTATCGCATTGGGTTTAGCCTTCGTGAACTCATCGATTCCATATTTGCTTGACAGTCGCAGCGCTGATACGTCGCGATCCTGCCGCTGTTGAAATGTTTGCTATCTGACGTTTTGCCTCCTTACTGTAAACTTGAATTGATCTTTTCAAAACTACGGAACATTCAAATGCGATTTCTGAATGAGAATCCCACTGCATGATGTATCCTTAGAGACAGAACTAGTCTGGCGGCCACTGCTTCGCTCACGTAGACTATTAAGGGCTGCACAGATTCCTTCTCTTTTTCTTCAATCGATTTTTTATTTGTTCACAAACTGCAACATCATCTGTACTTTACAAGTTAGTTAACGCCATAGAAACACGGTCTTTTTCCGAATCTACCTCTGACCAAAAAACGATTCTGGCAGCTGGAGTCGGAGGTTTTTGTTAATCCTGTCTTTTGAGTTCTTGCGGTGGCATTTCAATAGAATTTTTCATCCCCTAACTCATTTCTTTATTTCTAACCAAAAAGTCAAATAACGATATTCATAGATTTATCTGTAACATTGTTCTAACGTAAAGAAATATTTTCAGAAAAATTTCAATCCCCTATTTCACCCCATTATGAGTTGAAGTTCCAAAAATACTGAAACACTTATTTTTAATTTCCAACCGAGAAGTCAAATACCAATTTTTATAGATGTAGCTCTAAGAATGCTTTATCAGTACTGTAGTAATGATTTATTTTATAAAAAGCTGTCACCCAGTATTTTATCCCCTTAGGGATCAAATTGCCAAAACTGCTGAAGCATTTATTTTTGTTATTTCTGAAAGACAAACCAAATACCAATTTTCGTAATTCTAGTTAAAAATTACGTTAATAGCGACATATTTTCAAAAACCCTTTCACCCTAACTTCACCCCTTATGCTAGAATATTGAACAACCCTTACGAAACGATGCCTACAGTATCAGATCAACAAACCCCTCGAAATTTCAAGTTTCTGCTCTTAGCTGTTTAGGCTGGGCAACGATGAGTCAGTAAATTAGTTACCCCTATAAGGGTTGGATTCCCAAAAACACGGAATCACGATTTTTTTAAATTTCCGACCAAGGAGCCAAATACAAATTTTCGCAGACTTCGCTTCAAAAATGCTTTCATAATGAAATTTTTCCATAAAAACTTTCATCCCCAATTGCCCACAGGAGCTGAATTTCCAAAACCACTGAAACACATTTTGTATTTTTAACTGAGAAGTCAAACTTAAATTTTCATAGATTTACCTTTAAAATGCTTTATTACTACTTTGATAATGATTTATTTTTAAAAAACCTACACTTGCTATCTTACCCCCTTGGTGAATGAATTTCCAAAACTGCTGAAGCACTTATTTATTTCTGCCTGAGAAACCAAGTACCAATTACCTTAATACTGACATATTTTTAAAAAAATTTCATGTCCTTATGGGTGGAATTTCGAACAATCCCTTCGTAGACGAACGCCTACAGTATAAGATCAACACCCTCTCCAAATATCAGGTTTCTGTCAGCGGTTTGGCTTGCGCGATAACGAGTCAGTTCGTCAGTCAAGCCGTTTCTTTTTATATGCAAGTATGTAGATGGCGTTACTGCTATATACTTTGTGTGGTTGCGAGGAAATGCTAATCATGTGCATGCCCAAGCATGTAGTGCACATGGGGTGAGTTTAACGTGTATAGCAAGCCTTCTTCATGGTGTTGCAACTCTAATGGTGAGAAGTGTACTACAGCTGTGAAACATGGACATTATGGTAAGAATCGAATGTGTTGAAGCTCATGCATGTGCACCAGTCGGCCTGTACACCGATTTTGTCTATATTGGTACACGTTTCACGGCCGGGAGATTGATGTGCTGACCACGTGCCCTTGCATACCGAATCAGCATGATGCCACAAGGCGGAAGATGACATCCTTTGGGTCTGCAAGGCATAAATGAAGAGCTAGTTTTTGTGTCCCCCCCCCCCTCCCTCACCCCATTTTCTTGTGGGATGTGTGTGTATTGCACAATGCACACTAACTGATGTACCACTTGTTAGCAGCAGTTTTCCTGATTACTTAGAGCTTGATTCTTGTTATCTTGCATTACGTACAGGATCGGCGTCGCTCAGACGACGCCTCGGTGCCAGGGTTCCTTACTGTTCGGCCCAGAGCTGAAAGTTCTCGCCTTGGAAAGTCTCCTAGTGTCGATCTGTGCACACAGAGTGCAAATACATCTTCCCTGACTAATGAGCTCAGAAATCATTATTGCATGCTGTGCTGCGACTGAACTCGTATTAAAATTATGTCGTTTATTATCTGTAACGATGAGACAAACATTTATACGTCTATTACAGTCAATTGATTTCGGCCTCTACCGTCATTATCAAATAATGCAGAAACATGTGCGCGAAGTCCAATTATTTCAGCATCTGTGCATAATTGTATCAGGTGCTCCTCGCACATATTCTGAAATTGATTCAATAGTAGCCGGCCGGTGTGGCTGAGCGGTTCTACGCGCTTCATTCTGGAACAGCGAGACCGCTACGGTCGCACGTTCGAATCCTGCCTCGGGTATGGATGTGTGTGATGTCCTTAGGTTGGTTAGGTTTAAGTAGTTTTAAGTTCTAGGGAACTGATGACCTCAGATGTTAGGTCCCATAGTACTCAGAGCCATTTTTTGATTCAATAGAGCGGTTCTAGGCGCTACAGTCCGGAACCGCGCGACCGCCACGGTCGCAGGTTCGAATCCTGCCTCGGGCATGGATGTTTGTGATGTCCTTAAGTTAGTTAGGTTTAAGTAGTTCTAAGTTCTAGGGGACTGATGACCACAGCAGTTAAGTCCCATAGTGCTCAGAGCCATTTGAACCATTTTTTTGGTTCAGTAGTAAATAGTGAATTTTCATACTTCGTCTCTCTCTCTCTCTCTCTCTCTCTCTCTCTCTCTCTCTCTCACACACACACACACACACACACACACACACACACACACACACACAGTGTACACTGTCCAAAATCCGGTAAAGAATTAAAGATAAAATAGTTATGACAACTCCTTCATTACTAACGAGGAGACAGTAGGAACGTACCTTCACGGATTTGATTCGTGTTAACATGGTGTGTAGGGCAGAACTAGGACTTTAACATGAGTAAACAGGAAGGCGCAACTTTCAACCGTTTTTGAGACAGTCGAATTTGAAAAATTATAGACGTTCACAGAATCTGCACCCGAGCGAATGGACCCTTAGTTTCATAAGCGACAGGATTCGTTTACTATTCTCCTAATTTCGAACATGAAAAAAGGAGAAAAGGTTGTTTTCTTAAGGAAAATTGGAAATGAAAAAAGGATACACGAGAACTTTCAGTCAAATCCATATAGTCATTTGATTTATATTATTGTATCTATATTTGTGACATGTATAATGTGTTACCTATGCACCACTGCTCGAATCAGGATAATACTGATGGTGGAGGCACGGAAGACAATAATTATCGCGACATACAGCAGGTGTAAGGACTACCCAATTTTTGCACGTTCATTGTTTTTTGAACGTGCCTGTTGCAAAACAAACTTGGTTCGTATTCATAAACGGTTCTCGGCTGTCACATAAGTTTGCGGCGTACCACGCATATCGAAGCATAGCGCCGAATGTTGGTGCAAATAACTCACAAAAAGAAGCAGTACTGGCAGCGAGATTTGATCCATGGACTTCGCGCTTATGAAACTAAGCGTTTATTCGCTAGGCTGCGAACACGTTGCATATTAGCGACCAAACAAAGTACATAAGCACGCCTAAAATTTTCAAACTTGATGTTCTCGAAAAAGCTTGAGAGTTGCGTCTTCTTGTTTACGTATATTGAAGTCCTAGTCGTGCGCTACATACTCTGTATATGAATGGAATCAATGAGCGGAGGCCCCCTTGTAAGCGAAAGTGCCTTCTAATCATGTACAAAACCCTTAGTGTGAGACACATGCGTCGTTTGATATTCTTCGCAACACTAGACAATTAAATCTCTAGAGAAATTTTCAGGGCTGCTTGAAAGGAACTTTAGCGCCCAACAAGTTACTTCCACGGAAAATAAAGATGAATGATGTTAGCGGAGAAGAAAGATAGAGGGGCAATGGGAACGACAATATGGCAACAGGACATAAAGTTCCGTTGAGTGGATAGAGACGGGGAGAAGGCATGAGCAATCAGACTGACTAGAAGGAGGGAGGAGCTATAAATCCAAAGAGCTGGCCCAAGCGAATTGGTCTCGCTCTGTCGTTTGAAGAAATGGATGCCGAAAATTGGACAGAGGGAAGGATCGGTCGGAAAGGGGACGGACAGATGAGATCGTTGCGTTGCTTAATCAGCAGACCGAAGGAACGGGAAGGGTTGCAGAGAGTTGAATCAGCTAGCAGAAATAAACACGCGACAGGCTGCGGTTCATTATGCAGAAGCTACGTGAAACTGGGTAAATATGTCACGAGAAAGACGCAGATTTCTGTGTAAACGAAAAGAAAATTGTTGTTCGGTTATAGCCACGCGGCAGACAGTTGTTGCGAAATTAATGCTTTGAAAAAATCAACTTTTGAACATCGGAATTCTTCTTAATGCCCGTACTTGCACAGAAGTATTTTCTTTTTCTCATATACAATTCAGTACTTTATGCACTGTCTTCAGTGATATTATTATTATTATTTGCGTAATGGCTCTGTTGGATCACGCAGTGCCTTTAGGTTCGTTTTCCTCATCTTCTAAAGTGGCTCTCATCGCTTTTCCTAGTGCAATCTTTAATTCTCCTATTCACACCATCTGATCAAAAGTATCCGGACACCCACATGTTTCATGTTAGGTGCATTCTGCTGCCACCTACTGCCAGGTACTCCACAACAGCGACCTCAGCAGTCATTAGACATCGTGAAAGAGCAAAAAAGGGCGCTCCGCCTAACTCACGGACTTCGAACGTGGTCAGGTGGTTTGAGTGTCACTTGTATTATACGTCTGTACGCGAGATTTACACGCTCATAAACATCCCTAGGTCCACTGTTCCCGACGTGACAGTGAAGCATAAACGTGAAGGGACGCCTACAGCACAAAAGCCTACAGGCCGACCGCGGTCAGTTGAAGAGGGTGTTAAAGTGTACTGGGCAGACATCTATCCAGACCATCACACAGGCTAAGGGTGAGCCAACACCGTATTGAATTCCAGCATTACCGATGAAGGTCTCCACGAACTTGTAAGTCATTTTCAGCCAGGTGTCCGGATACTTTTGATCACATAGTGTACCTGTATATGATAATTTTTTGTGTGGCTACAAAGGAAAGTTACTTTACTCGTCAGTGATGTCTTCTTCATGGACTATTCCGTGGGTTGTATGCGCCGCCAGAAGCAATTCTTTGCTTTCCGTAACTCTTTCCGACGTAGTTTCACACAACAGTCTCCATGACAATTCATATGATTCTTGAAATCGTCATTTGGCAGCAGTCCGTGTGGCTACAAAAAAAATCAGTCTTTGTTTTCTAATGTCTGATGTCAGGTTTGATGATTTCTCGAATACACTCAAAGACAAAGAAAAAAAGGACACTACGCTGAGGAAATATCAGAATGGGAACGGAAATCAGTAGATGTGATGTACATGTACGGACAGGATCTTGAATTCTAAATATCGCTTATCAAGCATCATGAAAGTTCACAAAAATTTTGATGACAGTGCGATGTAGTACAAAAACTTAATTTGAATTAGACAAAATATCTGCTCGTATTACGATCATGTTGTACTATGAAAGATTGTTACGAACCGCCTGAAAGTTAGTTCTAGTTAGAAAAATTGGATCACTTATTCAAGAGCAAGAGATTCATAAACTCAGCATGTCAATAATGTGTTGGTCCACCTGTGGCTCTTATGCAAGCAGCTATTCGGTGTGGCATTGGTTCATAGCGTTTTTAGATGCCCTCCTGAGGGTTGTTAGATGTCCTGAGGGAATGCTGTCCAATTGGCGCTGTAGGTCGTCAAAATCCCGAGCTGGTTGGAGGGCCCTGGCCACAACGCTCCAAACGTCCTCAATTGGGCAGAGATCCGGCGACTTTGCTAGCTAAGGTGGGTTTCGGCAAGCACGAAAGCAAGCAGTAGAAACTCTCGCCGTGCGCGGACGGGCATTACCTTTTTGAAATGTAAGTCCAGGATGGCTTGCTACGAAGGCAACGAAACAGGGCGTGGAATGTCGTCGACGTACGACTGAGCTGTAAGCGTGCTGCGGATGACAACCAAAGGGGCCCTGCTATCGAAATAAGCGGCACACACGACCATCACTCCCGGTTGTCGGAGCGTATGGCGGTATGGTAGCCCACCGCTGCCCGGGGCGTCTCCAGTGTTGAGTGGTACTTAAGTAAATAAATTAGTGAAATCAAAGTGAAGTAGAAATTAGAATATAAATGAAAAACTTGGTTTAGTTTAGAGAGTTACATACTGGCAAACAGCGGGCAGAACAGCAGAGCAGAAGAGACAATGACCGTGAAGTCAGCAAGTTCCACATTAGCGGACGCTGTCGATTCAGCCGTCAGGGCATCGCCCGACCGGCTCACGTGTTTCACAGTAGTCGCATGTGAGCAAAGACCCTCGCCTACATTCCAAGAGCCAATGACCGACGTTAAGAAGATTCTTCGAGAAGCTTTTCAACGTGACAGAAGACGCAATGACCGTGAAGTCGTTCACCTCCAGTAAACTGAAGTGAATAAATACGCGAGACGCAGTGGGCCCGACAGACCAGAGACGAAGACGAAGAAGTGAAGAAGCGTAGCAGTAGTTTTCAGTCAGTTTCGGTGCTGAAGACCGTCATGCAAGAAGAGACTACATCATGCACAGACGCACCAAGTCCGCCGCTGTAATGGAATAGCAAGCAGCAGCCTCGGCGCCAGAAGACAGAAGTTAGAAGGTATTTGAAGACTGGTTTTTACGTACGCGGGTGACTTGTGAGGACGGGAAGGAGACGGCCTCACATCAGCAGTCACCTGTGAGCTGGGATGAAGATCTGACAGCCGAAGACTGGCAAGCGGGAGTCCGTTGTTCGAGTCCGGGACACTGGCCTTCCCCCGCCGCGCCGCTCCGCTGGCCGACGCACAACACACGCGGCCGCTTAGAGAAGAGAAACACTGGGACACCACATCCAAGGTATCACCATCCGATGCACGACTTCGCTCGCAATAATTAAACGGGCCACCTCGCGCTGCGCGTCTCCGGTCAGCTGGGCGAGACGGCGACACGAGATACACACTGCCACGCGTTATCAGACGCCGCCGCTGCCGCAACAGAAGGCTTCGCAAACGACACAGCTGCCGCTCTCCGAACCAGAACGTCGAGTAAGGAAACAGTTGTATAAATCTTCAATAAAAGTTACCTTATGTAAAAATGCTGTTTCATTCTACCTCATACCCGAGCCAAGGAAGAACCCACCCTGCCCACATGTTGTTAAGAGAGAAAAATTAATTTCTTTAGTATTTTCACCCTGACATAATGCTTTAGAATCAAATGCCCTTTGCAGTAATGCTCATCCTGACAATTGACTAGAGAAAAGAGAAAACCCAGATACATTTAGTGACAGAACTGTTACACCAGACACGTCTTCGGCCTGAAATTTCATTTATTGGAGCAGAATTGTATTCACTGATGAGTCTCGCTTCGAATTAAGCCCCGATGATCAGCGAAGTCTGCAGACGCCCTAGACGGCGGTGGTACGCCATTTTGTGTGTTTCAGATGTCGTGTGTTCTCCCGTATGCACTCTTGAGTTTCTGTAATCGAATTCTCTATGCGTCCTTTTCTAGCCTCGTTGGTTCTATCATCTTGTAACGGCTTCTACTCCTTTCCTAAGTAGTTAACTAACTAGGATGACCAACGGAATATTCCTGCTGTGACACGTTACTGTTTCATACATATTACCAGGGTAATCCCAAAAGGAAGGTCTCCTATTTTTTTATAAGTACAGAACTCTGTTTGTTTGGCAGTTGGTCACACTGTTATGAAGAGAGCTTCACGCGCTGTGTGTAAACATGCGCACGCCGCGCTGAGGCGCTCAGTCTCGGCTTGGCAGCCGTTGAGAATGCAGCTCCCGTTGAATGTTACCGCCAAGTGCGAATTGCGCGCAGTTATTTGGAAAGGGCACTGCGCCGATTGACGTCCATCGTCAATTCACGGAAGTGTATGGTGAGTCGTGCATGGATGTCAAAAATGTTCACAAGTGGTGCAGAGAGTTTGCAGCTGGTTGGACCGAAATTCACGACGAACAAAGGAGCGGGAAACCGTCAATTTCTGAGGAGACAGTGTTGAAGGTTGAGCAAAGCATGCGTGAAGATGTGCGTATCACCCTGGATGAACTCTGCACTTTGGTTCCTGAGGATTCCCGAAGCACCGCTCACGGAATTTTAACGGAAACATTGAACTACCGGCAGGTGTGCGCAAGATGGGTGCCACGCATGCTGACTGAGGACCACATGCAGCAACGAGCTGATGCTTCCCGCGCATTTCTTCACCGCCCTGCAGCCGAATAGGACAACTTTCTGGACTCAATTGTCACGGGTGACGAAACCTGAGCATACCACTTTACACCTGAGACCAAGCAACAATCACGCCGCCGGCCGGAGTGGCCGTGCGGTTCTAGGCGCTACAGTCTGGAGCCGAGCGACCGCTACGGTCGCAGGTTCGAATCCTGCCTCGGACATGGATGTGTGTGATGTCCTTACGTTAGTTAGGTTTAATTAGTTCTAAGTTCTAGGCGACTGATGACCTCAGAAGTTAAGTCGCTTAGTGCTCAGAGCCATTTGAACCATTTAAACAATCACGCCAGTTCATAACTTTCTGAACAGCGTGGCGGCGACCTGGTATGACATGGGCATGCAAAAACTGCCACAGCGTCTACAAAAATGCATCGACAGAAATGGTGATTATGTAGAAAAATAGCTAAATGTTCAAGCAGTAAATTGATGTGAACCATTGTAGAAATAAACAGGTCTATGTACTTATAAAAAAATAGGAGACCTTACTTTTGGGATTACCCTCATAAAAGCGCAAGTTATGAATTGCTGCATCTCGAGGACGACGTTGACAGCTTCGGAATGAAGAGGTCTAGCAATTTTCTCTTATTCAGGAGGGGGAGGTTTGCGTATTCAGTATCTTCTAATTTTGTGTCATTGTCCCCACTGGCTTTCTTCCCCGCACATCCTAACACGTATTCAGTGAACAGCGAATAACGGAATCGCAAATGGGAATATCTCATCGCCATTACAGTCAAAGTATCATAATAAAAGAGATGCCACCTGATCTTATAATTCTCAACCTGGAAACCAGAAAAATGAATCTCTATAATAATAAACCATTTGAGAGCCACTATGCATCAAAGATCTTGAATTCTAAATATCGCTTATCAAGCATCATGAAAGTTCACAAAAATTTTGATGACAGTGCCATGTAGTACAAAAACTTAATTTGAATTAGACAAAATATCTGCTCGTATTACGATCATGTTGTACTATGAAAGATTGTTACGAACCGCCTGAAAGTTAGTTCTAGACCGAATAGTGAACTATGCCTTTTTAAGCGCTTGTGATTGGTTGGTTCAGTTCGCCATTGATATACAACTTTAACTGAATTTTTTTAACGATTGAGCTTTGAGCGTGAATTTAGAGTTATTGAAATTATAGTTAGAAAGCCTCAGTGTTGATAAGGTCTTCATTATTGTTAGAACTCTGCGCACGAACATTTAAACAGTAAATATGGATAATGAAAGTTGTGTTCCAGGCCTAATAGCTGAATCACGGCCCAATACGACACCGCTTCTGCTCATCACCTTTCCTATGCTTCGTGACCATATGCCACTTCGTGTTATTGTTAGGTCTTGCGTACTGTGTGATAAAATGTGGGCTAGCACTTTAATGGTCTGCCGAGCGCTGTTGGCAAGCCGGATGCACACTCAGCCCTTGTGGGGCAAACTGAGGAGCTACTTGATGGAGATGTAGCGGCTTCGGTCCCGTAAACTAACGTACGGCCAGCGGGAGTGCGCTGTGCTGACCACATGCCCCCCATATCTGCATCCCGTGACGCCTGTGGTCCAAGGATGACACGGCGGTCGGTCGGTACCGTTGGGCCTTCGTGGCAAGTTCGGGCGGAGGTACCTGAAGTGTCGGACCCTCTTGATTCGCCCATACTTTGTGTTTAATTTCTGAAATCTAAATTTAGTACAGATGAACTCTTTTTTTAAAGAGATTTGTTAGTCACCTTTTTCAGCGTATTCTTTGATTTAAGTCTGTTTGACCGCCGTGATTTCACTGTCCACTAGGATCGCTAAATTGTCTGCGGAAGCCAAGCAAACGATGTCAGACCCATCCTGTTCGACGGAAGTTTAAAGTCTCGTCATTTTCTTGCGTCAAACAATAGCAAGGAGCAGAGTTCATGCGTTGGCATCCTGTCTGGACGCCTGTGTACCTCATGCGCAGGAAACGTTTTGGCTGTGACAGTTCAGTATCTCTGCCCAGACAGGACAGGAAACAACAGACTGTCTTACCGCTGTGTTGTTCGTTTGTCAAAAGAACGTACTGGCTGCACTGATGCGAAAAGGCATTATTGTGAGTGTTTTGATGTTAATAATCTGGTTTCTTACGGTTTTGGTTGATGTAAACTGATATTCCGTGTATGTTAAGTAAATAACTCGATCAGATGCGGTGAACATATTGTGACGAGGCTCAGAAGTTCCATTTGTGCTTTGTTGATAAACTGAAACAAATACGTGTATTTGTAGTACTCGGCAATTTCCAAGATGGGTTGCCTGTCGAACGCCCGGGTTCCGAACGATGTGTATCAACCTCGCGACTCTCGTGGCGACACATATGGATGCTGTTCATTGCGGTGACTTAGGTGACCAGTCCGACGACAAAAAACGAGCGTTTACTAAGTTACATTAATTGCAAAGGAAAGTTACTTTACTCGTCAGTGATGTCTTCTTCATGGACTATTCCGTGGGTTGCATGCGCCGCTCGTAATTCTTTCTGACGTAGTTTCACACAACAGTCTCCATGACAATTCATATGATTCTTGAAATCGCCATTTGGCAGCAGTCCGTGTTCCCAACAGGATCCTAAACAAGACTGCACACTACACAACCAAGGAATTAAATTTCGCCAGTTAAGAGTATCGAGAGTGGAGGGCACTTAGTTTAGAACGTGCGGGCTGTGAACAATGTACAACGAACGGCGAAATACATCGAACCAACAGCTGTCGTGACGGGAGCTTTGGGAAGTGTTTAGCGCGTTGTCAAGGGAATATCGTGTAGCGTTTAGCGTAGTGAAAAGGAATGAGTGAAGCCGTTGTAGTCTCCACTCGGCACTTACGCAGTTTAGGGCGTACATGCGCTGATCACAAGAAAAGTACCTATTTTTGAAGGAAACGCGTATTTCTGAAGATATAAGCATATATATGCACGGAATATCAAAAAAAAATTATTTCAAAAATTGTGTGTTCAGTCATACCTGATGCAGTGTGCTCACTGCCAATTTTGAGCTCCCTCATTAAAAACTTTTGCTTATTGAGTTCGAAAGCCCACATGTAAGACAGTCGCTAAATTTTAGAAATGTCTAAATGACTGCCAGCAAAAAATGACATTTTCCTGATGGAACATTTCTTTCTACAGTCCCTGCCAACGGAGCACCGCCAAATTTCGCCATCTTTCCTTGTAGTTTTCTCCAGCTTCATCTCGTTGTATCCAACACAATTCCCATTTTCCCACACCATATCGTTCTTCAAAAGACCTTGTTGCCTAGCCCATTTGGGTGTTCTCCGTAACATGGTATAAATCTTCCATTACAAAGTCACTCATATCTGGAAAATTTCTCGCCATTTTGGCACACACAGTAATACAAGATACTTCAAAACAGACAGCCTCAACAGAAAAATACAGGTTGTTGGGCGCACTGATCAAGATACATAACTGTGAACAACAGGTTCAAATGCTTCAAATGGCTCTGAGCACTATGGGACTTAACATCTGAGGTCATCAGTCCCCTAGAACTCAGAACTACTTAAACCTAATTTAACGTAAGGACATCATACATATCCATGCCCGAGGCAGGATTCGAACCTGCGATCGTAGCGGTCGCGCGGTTCCAGACTTAAGCGCCTAGAATCGCTTGGCCACTCCGGCCGGCTGAGCAACAGTGAACATATACCATATGTAACAATATGCAAAGCCAACAATAGCTACCATGGTTAGGATGTATGAAATTGTAAGCATTACCTATGGGTAAAGAAGTCTGCGAAGAAATATATTAAAGTGTCTGCAGTATATTGGCATAGCAACATGAATAAGTTGGTGAAAGCAGACAGTTAATTGATCTTTGTTTTGCATCCTTATGAAAATAAGAACTTTTTTGGTATTCCGTGCATATACATGCTTATATCTTCAGAAATACGCGTTTCCTTCAAAAATGGGCACTTTTCTCTTGATCAGTGCATGTACCCCCCAAACAGCATAAGTGCCCGTTGCATGTCGTATGTACTCGCTACCGAGTAATGGGTATTCCACGAGACTCGGTTCCGTTTCGGTTCCGCCGAAAACTGCCCCTAATAACTTATTTTCTCTCTCGCACTGTAGCGGGAAAACTCGACGTTGGCGACAACAGAAGTCAACTGAACTGTCTGATACCCAAGGCAAACGCCGAACTCCGCCACTGAAAGGGAATTCAACTCTCTCTCTCTCTCACTCTACCTCCCCGACCTCCGCTCTATATGGAACCGCCATTAATTACATAACGTAAACTGGCCACCTCTGAGTGAATCACTTTCCGCTTTCAGCGTAGACACTGTACTATTGTACGTACAAGCTTTTTTTGTTTTCACAATAAGAGTAGTCACAGTACGTAGTAAAACCGAAATTCACTGAAGGTTATAGACCGAATAAATGTGTTACTGATAGTCACTGTTGATACAGAAATAATCTGTCTTTTATTGTTGATGTTTCCATTCCAGTGGCATTGGTGCCCGTTTGTAAATTTCAGCAGTACCTAGCTGCAATTATCAAATTGGAATAGGAGGACGCTTTTCATCTAATATATCCCAACTATATATGAAAATGTTACAAATAGAGTCCTGGGAAAGCTGCAACAGTCAAATGGAACGATACCACTATTTTCCAAATACCACTATTTTCCACAGTCACTGAGATTCATATTTGATTATTTAAGAACAGTAAAATTAGAGGACCATACATTTATGTCCTGTCAGAGTATCACACTCAAAGAACAGCAATATTCAATATTTAAGTCGCTACCTCAAGTTTTCATTGCTACATTTTCAATCACAAATGCCAACGCCAATTTGTCACGTGCTTCTCCACTCTCGACAGTCCAGATCCACATCGCTTCTCGACTCGATCGAGCCTGTCCGGTACTGCGATCTAGTGAAAAAGCCGGAGAAGTCGGCAGTGACACGGAGTACCGAATGCATTCTGACATTCGCCATGTTTCTTTTTTTTTTCATGCATTTCGTGTGCGACCGGCGCGAAGTCGTCAGTATTCGTGGTTGATGCTGTACGGCAGATCTCCGCTTTGCGCAGGGGTTTAACGGGACCACAAAATGTGTGCGGAACACAGCTGCTGACGTCAGGTGACATAATATGTCGTCGTGCCTTGTCAATGCAGAGGCGGCCACCATATGACAGAACTGCTGTGTCTGCCTTGTAGAGGCGTACATGAGGCAGTGGAGTGGCGATTCATTTTGGAATTATTTTGATATGACAACCTTGCAACTTCCGCTGTTACCATTAATGCCAGTGCAGCGTATTCAAGAGTACGGTTGCTATAGTAGAGACAGCGTAAGAAGCACTCTGTTAGCAGGCACCGCTGTTGACAGCTTTCAATTGCGAAGCGCAGACGGCTGCAGGCGATAACAATAGCCGTCTACTGGGTAAACCAGAACACCACCGACTATCTTTCAACTGTGGTAATATGCGCCAAAACAAAAAAATGTGTCCAGTAAACTTGGGCTCTAAAATGCGTACCTTAAGAACTAAGAGCACTTCTTCAGTACAGTGGATGTGTTTCACAATATCGAAGATTAACAAGTGTTCATAGTTCTTAAGGTATGCGTTATAGAGGGCTGTTAATCTTCGATACTGCGAAACCCATCTCTTCTACTGAAGAAGTGCTTATAGTTCCTAGGTATGCATTTTAGAGGCCATATTTACTGGACATTTTCTTATGTTGATCCATACTGCCGACTTTGAAAGTTTGTCGATGGAGTTTTGGTTCACCTTGTATGAAGCTAAAGCAAGGCGTTTTGCCATAGAGACATTTACAAAAACGCGTTACGTGATTGGTTGAGGTAGGAGTGCAAAACTGACGCGTCCAACCCACTCCAACTGTCAGGTGTCTTCTCATGCCTACTCGCCTATAGGTTAGCAGCAAAGTACACTACTGGCCATTAAAATTGCTACACCACGAAGATGACGTGCTACAGACGCGAAATTTAACCGACAGGAAGAAGATGCTGTGATATGCAAATGATTAGCTTTTCAGAGCATTCACACAGGGTGGGCGCCGGTGGCGACACCTACAACGTGCTGACATGGGGAACGTTTCCAACCGATTTCTCATACACAAACAGCAGTTGACCGGCGTTGCTTGGTGAAACGTTGTTGTGATGCCTCGTGTAAGGAGGAGAAATGCTTATCATCACCTTTCCGACTTTGATAAAGGTCGGATTTTAGCCTATAGCGATTGCAGTTTACCGTATCGCGACATTGCTGCTCTCGTTGGTCGACATACAATGACTGTTAGCAGAATATGGAACCGGTGGGTTCAGGAGTGTAATACGGAACGCCGTGCTGGATCCCAACGGCCTCGTATCACTAGCAGTCGAGATGACAACCACCTTATCCGCATGGCTGTAACAGATCGTGCAGCCACGTCTCGATCCCTGAGTCAACAGATAGGGACGTTTGCAAGACAACAACCATCTGCAGGAACAGTTCGACGGTGTTTGCAGCAGCATGGGCTACCAGCTCGGAGACCATGGCTGCAGTTACGCTTGACGCTGCATCACAGACAGGAGCACCTGCAATGGTGTACTCAACGACGAACCTTGGTGCACGAATGGCAAAACGTCATTTTTTCGGATGAATCTAGGTTCTGTTTACAGCATCATGATGGTCGCATCCGTGTTTGGCGACATCGCGGTGAACGCACATTGGAAGCGTGTATTCATCATCGCCATACTGGCCTATCACCAGGCGTGATGGAATAGGGTGCCATTGGTTACACGTCTCGGTCACCTCTTGTTCGCATTGACGGCACTTTGAAGAGTGGACGTTACATTTCAGATGTGTTACGACCCGTGGCTCTACCCTTCTTTCGATCCTTGCGAAACCCTACATTTCAGCAGGATAATGCACGACGGCATGTTGCAGGTCCTGTACGGGCCTTTCTGGATACAGAAAATGTTCGACTGCTGCCCTGGCCAGCACATTCTCCAGATCTCTCACCATTTGAAAACGTCTGCTCAATGGTGGCCGAGCAACTGTCTCGTCACAATACGCAAGTCACTACTCTTGATAAACTGTGGTATCGTGTTGAAGGTGCATGGGCAGCTGTACCTGTACGCGCCATCCAAGCTCTGACTCAATGCCCAGGCGTATCAAGGCCGTTATTACGGCCAGAGATGGTTGTTCTGGGTACTGATTTATCAGGATGTATGCACCCAAATTGCGTGAAAATGTAATCACATGTCAGTTGTAGTATAATATATTGGTCCAATGAATACCCGTTTATCATGATGCATTTCTTCTTGGTGTAGCAATTTTAATGGCCAGTAGTGTATTTACACTGATAAGCCAAAACATTATGACCACTGCCCACCGCGACGTTGGATGCCGCCTGGTGGCATTGCGGGCACGTGGCGCTGTAACAAAAGTACGTAAGCGGAATAGCCACGAACGGGGGATCACCCTACCGAAGATATGGGCTGCAAATGGGGAAATCCACTGAGATAAGGGACTTTTTACAAGGGGCAGATTAGTATTCCGCAGAGCCTGTGAACGAATATCTTGAAAACGGTGAAGCTGGTCGAATGCTCACGTGCTACTGTCGTGGGCATCAACGGAAAGAGGCAGGACAGTGAAACTACCACTAGACGCTAATTGGTTGGACGTCCACGACTCTTCACAGAACGTGCGGTTCGGAGGCTTGTCTTCTCTGTAAAGTAGGACAGATGGTGATCTGCGGCATCTCTGCCGAAAGATCACAATGCTGTTACATATACAAGTGTTTCGGCGCACAACATTCATCACACATCGTTGGACATGGAGCCCCACAGCAGATCATCCCTACGTCAGTTACGATTGTAGCAAGCACGGAGCTATCGTGATTCGGCCGTCGATCAATGGGAACATGTCGGCTCTTCGGGTAAATCACATTTTCGCTACGCTAGGTCGACAGACGTCTCCACAATCCCCGTCATTCGAGGTGAACGGCGGTTCGAAACGGGCAGCGAGCCACGGATGCAGGCTTGTGACAGCAGTATTACGCTTTGGCAGACATTCTCTTGCGCTTGCACGGAACCTGTGGTACTAAACGAAGATGCTTGATGTCTTCCCCTACGACGATGTCATATTTCAGCAGTATAACTATCAATACATAGGAGCCGGCACCGTGCTATAGTGGTTTGAGGAGCATTGTATTAAACTGATGTTAATGTCTCGGCGACCAGATTCGCCTGATGTAAGTCCTGTTGAACTCATCTAGGTCGCTATCGGGCACCACACCGCGTAAGCATATCAGCGGCCCGTTATTTACGGGAATTACATAGCCTGTGTGTAGACATCTAATGCCACATACCTCCACTAACATACCATCAGATTGTCAAACCCCTGATAGGCAGAATCAGTGGTGTATTCCTCACCAAAGACGGACAAACAAGCAATTAAGCCGGTGGTCATAATGTTTTGGCTCCTCATTGTATGCATAATGACTAGTTAATTAATGACCGTCAGTAACGAAAGTAACTAGTAACAAATACTTTGTAACTGCTATGTGTCTCGACAGTACCGAGTTCATGCGGTGCAAAATGTTATTTTTCACAAACCTAGTGCCATATGTAACACGCTTTATAAGGATTAACATAGTTTCTGGAGCTGTTTTGTTTATCGTCCTGCTAGACACATTAAGATACTTATCTTGTTCGCTATCTCTGTTTTAATTATAACACACCCATTTTATTATTTTTTTTCCACATCGAAACAGATTCAGCCTTCAGATATAACACATCAACCGACGACAGGAATTTTCCACTTCTTCCTGCACTCAGCCCATACAACCGAACAGCAATACACACTACTTCAATGCCATGACTTACATCAGCCGTGATCACAGGACAGCGTGGTATCATTTCTACATCACCTGCAGCAATCCAAAGTGACCATTGTGCTCGTTTAAGTGAGAAGGTACTTTCCGTCCTTGCCATGTTAAATTTAGCGGTTTCAGTAAAGCTTTTTTCAGGACGTATTAACAGTAGAACACCGAAGTTTTGTCACATACACTTACACTATTTGCTAAAATACCGCCGTTTTTTGTGAATAATTTATTAAAAATGTAATTTTGAAAAATGTTTAATAATGACGCGTTCTTTGGACAAATTTATAAAATATCTTCCAAAATATCACTTTATGCGCGTATACTACTGTTAAAATTTCAATGCTCTGGAGTGAATGGTTTCAGAGAGAAGGTAAGGAAAAAGCATGCGAAGTTCAGAAGAACGCGAAATCCCTAAGATTGGCTAAAATTTACAGACGCGCGAAATTTGGCACGGACTTCAATGCGAGATGCCTTTAATAGGTTCCACAACGAAACATTGTCTCGAAATTTGGTAGAAATACGGAAGAAATTCTGGTCGTATGTAAAGTACACAAGCGGCGAGACGCAGTCAATACCTTCGCTGCGCAGTGCCGATGGTACTGTTACCGACGATTGTGCCGCTAAAGCGGAGTTACTGAACGCAGTTTTCCGAAATTCCTTCACCAGGGAAGACGAATGGAATATTCCAGAATTTGAAACACGAACAGCTGCTAGCATGAGTTTCTTAGAAGTAGATACCTTAGGGATTGCGAAGCAACTCAAATCCCTAGATACGTGCAAGTCTTCAAGTCCAGATTGTATACCGATTAGGTTCCTTTCAGATTACGCTGATACAATAGCTCCCTACTTGGCAATCATATACAACCGCTCGCTCACCGATAGATCTGTACCTACAGATTGGAAAATTGCGCAGGTCGCACCAGTGTTTAAGAAGGGTAGTAGGAGTAATCCATCGAACTACAGACCTATATCATTGACGTCGGTTTGCAGTAGGGTTTTGGAGCATATACTGTATTCAGACATAATGAATCACCTCGAGGGGAACGATCCATTGTTACGTAATCAGCATGGTTTCAGGAAACATCGTTCTTGTGCAACACAGCAAGCTCTTTATTCGCACGAAGTAATGGCCGCTATCGACAGGGGGTCTCAAGTTGATTCTGTATTTCTAGATTTCCGGAAAGCTTTTGACACCGTTCCTCACAAGCGATTTCTAATCAAGCTGCCGGCCTATGGGGTATCGTCTCAGTTGTGCGACTGGATTCGTGATTTCCAGTCAGGAAGGTCGCAGTTCGTAGTAATAGACGGCAAATCATCGAGTAAAACTGAAGTGATACCAGGTGTTCCCCAGGGAAGCGTCCTGGGACCTCTGCTGTTCCTGATCTATATAAATGACCTGGGTGACAATCTGAGCAGTTCTCTTAGGTTGTTCGCAGATGATGCTGTAATTTACCGTCTAGTAAGGTCATCCGAAGACCAGTATCAGTTGCAAAGCGATTTAGAAAAGATTGCTGTATGGTGTGGCAGGTGGCAGTTGACGCTAAATAACGATAAGTGTGAGGTTATCCACATAAGTTCCAAAAGAAATCCGTTGGAATTCGATTACTCGATAAACAGTACAATTCTCAAGGCTGTCAATTCAACTAAGTACCTGGGTGTAAAAATTACGAACAACTTCATTTGGAAAGACCACATAGATAATATTGTGGGGAAGACGAGCCAAAGGTTGCGTTTCATTGGCAAGACACTTAGAAGATGCAACAAGTCCACTAAAGAGACGGTTTACACTACACTCGTTTGTCCTCTGTTAGAATATTGCTGCGCGGTGTGGGATCCTTACCAGGTGGGATTGACCGAGGACATCGAAAGGGTGCAAAAAAGGGCAGCTCGTTTTGTATTATCGCGTAATAGGGGAGAGAGTGTGGCAGATATGATACGCGATTTGGGATGGAAGTCATTAAAGCAAAGACGTTTTTCGTTGCGTTGAGATCTATTTACGATATTTCAGTCACCAAATTTCTCTTCCGAATGCGAAAATATTTTGTTGAGCCCAACCTATATAGGTAGGAATGATCATCAAAATAAAATAAGAGAAATCAGAGCTCGAACAGAAAGGTTTAGGTGTTCGTTTTTGCCACGCGCTGTTCGGGAGCGGTTCAAAATGGTTCAAATGGCTCTGAGCACTATGGGACACAACATCTTAGGTCATAAGTCCCCTAGAACGTAGAACTACTTAAACCTAACTAACCTAAGGACATCACAAACATCCATGCCCGAGGCAGGATTCGAACCTGCGACCGTAGCAGTCCCGCGGTTCCGGACTGCAGCGCCAGAACCGCACGGCCACCGCGGCAGGCTGTTCGGGAGTGGAATGGTAGGGAGATAATATGATTGTGGTTCGATGAACCCTCTGCCAAGCACTTAAATGTGAATTGCAGAGTAATCATGTAGATGTAGATGTACATTAGGTTAGAAGAAACTTAAGTTGTGGGAAACTGCGTTTAAAATCACGCTTAGTGTCTTTAATACATTCTTGCTATGCACTCACCCCTTAAATTCACAGCTTCTTTCACTGCATCTCTCATAGATTCCTGTGCCACGCGGTCTACTTACGCAGTATGGTGGCGCGGTCTGACTGTCGACTGTGTTCTCCAGAAACGGTTAAGATCTCAGATAGCAATACACCAGCACCACCGCTGTCGTGCCTAGTGGTAAAAGGCGTCGTTTCAGACGGCTCTGCTTAAACAGCCCTACGGTGATGGTCACGTAATTATCAGACACTGACGAGGCAACCGTGGTCTGATTATCGGCATTGTCGAGCGCCATATCGGACGAACATCAAATGTAATTAGTTAGAGGCACCTCTGGGAACAACCGTCCATTACTTCTCTTGAGAATTGAAAGCAGTATAAATAGCAAACGATACATCGGGAAGGTTTCAGAAGCGGAAGTTCCTGCCATTCGTCAGACATCTAGGCCTACACACGCCAGATTTCAGCAGCACAATGTCCGGGCGCATTTCACTGTGATTCTGCAAGCCTTCTTCAGCCATTCAGCATCTGTTGTTGACACTTTGTGGATTCGCTAACAAGCCACGCGCGGTGAGGCTCATCAAGAACATATCCACTTCGTTTGAGGGCTGTGATTGCAGAACGCAGGGTTTTCTAAACTCTCAAAGCTGCAGATTATATAATCTGTTTCCTCATGTACCAAATAATTGGTATATACAGTCAACTTTAGTAATATGTAGACTTTTTGTCATTGCAATTTTCATGAACGTTAGCGTATTAAAGTGAGTTGATGTAACAATGTGTGATGTTGCTCGTGGTCCCATTGTAGTCAGATCTTAGTTCAAAGAAGGGATATATTGGTAGGACATATCTTGAGGCATCACATAAACAATGGTTATTTAAAAAATAATGAACATTCTATAAAATAGGAACAGACTGAAAAAAAGCAGAAACTCTTTAAATTTTTTTAAATGCAAGGTGCATTCAAGTTCTAAGGCCTCCGATTTTTTTTTCTCCGGACTGGAAAGAGATAGAAACATGCGCATTGTTTTAAAACAGGCCCCCACAACCGCACGAGTGGTCGACTGTGAAGAGCGGACAAATTGAATAGCTGGCCGGCGGCCATTAGAGTGGTAAACTGCCGCGCGGAGTTCGAATGTTTATACATCGCTTTTGGTTATAAAATGCATTCCCTTGAGTTAGGTCGCAAACATAATGCCTCATTTAAATACGTTACTACAATATACTTTTTAATTTATGAACAAACAGCAACTAGTCACTGTTTATGAATTTATCTTACGTACTACATGGAATCTGCCGTAGCTAAAAGTTATGTACTGGACCCCATTCATTTTTCGTAGTTCATTTACGATAGATGTAAGCAAAATGCGTCAAAATACTCTAAGATTTGCCCACTATATTAATAGATATTTTCTGACTCTACCTTGCTTTAGATTTTATGACGAGAAGTGCGTTATATATGGCATAGTGCTTTGGCAACTCACGACCAAATTATCAAGTTTCAACCTAATCTAGACCATCAAAACACTATCGATCAGCGAACTCTCTTCAAAATGATCAGAACATATAAAATGGTATTCTGTCGGTCGGAAATCTTGCCTCCTGACAGCGTGTAACCATTTTTGTAACAGCTGTGGTTTTGAGAAAGGAAACCTGCAAATAGATGCACAGCCATTATGCTAATACCGTGTTACAAAAACATTTATTAAGCAAGTGCACTGACATACAAAACAACTTAAAATATTCACATACCTGTGAAATGTAATATTCGTTCCTTTCTCGAATTTAATTGTACAATTAATCGCTGCACAACTCTTCACCATTGTACTTCTTTTGATTGGAACGTACAGACAGTAGAATTACGAGTAACAAATACTGTATGTACGCCCCAACAAATATAAAACGTTGAATCAGGGTCTTCATAAACAACAATACTAGACAACACATCAGACTACAACCACTATAATGGCGTCCAGCGGAAGGTTCAAATTATCCCGCGACTGCAGCGCCATCAGTGAGTCTAGTTATTTTTTACAAGGTCTTTGTTTTAAAATGAGGCCGCGTTCATTGTCAATACGTCCCAGAGATGGCAGCACTGTATAGCAGATGGAATTTTACCGCCAGCGGCGTGAATGAGACCTGTTTTAAATACTTAAAATGGCGACGTTTTCCTTACTTGAACAGCGTGCAATCATTCGTTTTCTGAATTTGCGTGGTGTGAAACCAATTGAAATTCATCGACAGTTGAAGGAGACATCTGGTGATGGAGTTATGGGAGTATCGAAAGTGCGTTCGTGGGTGCGACAGTTTAATGAAGGCAGAACATCGTGTGACAACAAACCGAAACAACCTCGGGCTCGCACAAGCCGGTCTGACGACATGATCGAGAAAGTGGAGAGAATTGTTTTGGGGGATCGCCGAATGACTGTTTAACAGATCGCCTCCAGAGTTGGCATTTCTGTGGGTTCTGTGCACACAATCCTGCATGACGACCTGAAAATGCGAAAAGTGTCAGCCAGGTGGGTGCCACGAATGCTGATGGACGACCACACGGCTGCTCGTGTGGCATGTTGCCAAGCAATGTTGACGCGCAACGACAGCATGAATGGGACTTTCTTTTCGTCGGTTGTGATAATGGATGAGACGTGGATGCCATTTTTCAATCCAGAAACAAAGCGCCAGTCAGCTCAATGGAAGCACACAGATTCACCGCCACCAAAAAAATTTCGGGTAACCGCCAGTGCCGAAAAAATGATGGTGTCCATGTTCTGGGACAGCGAGGGCGTAATCCTTACCCACTGCGTTCCAAAAGGCACTACGGTAACAGGTGCATCCTACGAAAATGTTTTGAAGAATAAATTCCTTCCTGCAGTGCAACAAAAACGTCCGGGAAGGGCTGCGCGTGTGCCGTTTCACTAAGACAACGCACCCGCACATCGAGCTAACGTTACGCAACAGTTTCTTCGTGATAACAACTTTGAAGTGATTCCTCATGCTCCCTACTCACCTGACCTGGCTCCTAGTGACTTTTGGCTTTTTCCAACAATGAAAGACACTCTCCGTGGCCGCACATTTACCAGCCGTGCTGCTATTGCCTCAGCGATTTTCCAGTGGTCAAAACAGACTCCTAAAGAAGCCTTCGCCGCTGCCATGGAATCATGGCGTCAGCGTTGTGAAAAATGTGTACGCCTGCAGGGCGATTACGTCGAGAAGTAATGCCAGTTTCATCGATTTCGGGTGAGTAGTTAATTAGAAAAAAAATCGGAGGCCTTAGAACTTGAATGCACCTCGTATATAAGGCGCGATGAAAATGTTTCCGCTTGAGAGCGTTGCTGCAGCGTATATGCAATCCATCGCGAGTCCGAAGCGGGTATGTAACCACCGGCATGTGGGAAAGAGATCAGTGTTGCACACGTGTCTTTCCAGTGTGAAAGCGGTAAACGAAGAAAGGTGGACTAGGGCAACTTTATTACCAAATACATCCAAACAGGACCAACATACTGTTATTCTTTCCTTGTCTACCGAAGGACAAACACCGGTAGATATCCATCGGAGAATGAAGAATGTGTAGGGTGCATCTATTGAAAACTACCGGTACCGTTGCGTAATGGTGCGCCAGATTCCGCAATAGTCGCGATTCGGCACAAGACGCCGGTCGATCTATGATGGCAGCCTCATCCTTCACGGGCATAATCATTCGCACCCCAGCAAAGGATATTAACATCAGCTTCGGTTGGCGTGCAACACATTATCCGGCAGGAATTAGGCTATCGTAAGGTCTGCAGCCAGTGGATACCTCCCGGACGTTGAATAATAATAATAATAATAATAATAATAATAATAATAATAATAATAAACCGAACTGGATGGCTGCTTCGATGAACCACCTGAGGCGTTGCAATGTTGAATGCAACATGTTCCTTGAGCGCAATGTTGCAGACGGCGAAAGCTGGTGCCAGCACTGGGAACCGGCGTCGAAAGTGTCGACGATGCAATGGTGCCATCCATCGTCCCCTCGTCCCAAGAAGTTCAAGACCTACCTACTGGAAAGGTGAAACTCACCCTGTTCTTTGATAACTGGGGTGCAGTGCATGTCGATTTCAAGGAACGCTGTGTCTCAATCACTGGGGAACGGCACTGCGCAACGTTGGAGAAATTACAGCGTGCAATTAAGGGGAAAAGGGGTGCTGCTGCATCGTGGTAACACACGTCCCCGTATCGCAAATGTCGTGACACTGACGTTACAGCAACTCAAGCGAGAGACACTACAGCACCCGCCCTATAGTCCTGGTCTCTCCACACGCGATTATCATGCCTTCGGTTCCTTTTCCTTAAAAACTGCCTTGAAGGGTCGACGATTCCTGTCTGACGAGGATGTGCAGCAGGCAGTTACGGATTTCTGCACGCAACAGGACACAATGTATTACCAAACGCGAATCTTCAACTTGGTGCGTCGGCGGGATGATTGCGTAAATGCTCGCGGCGCTTTTGCCTGATTCTGGACTGTACGGGCTTCGAACTGGAACTTTCTGATGACTCCTTATACACTCCTGGAAATGGAAAAAAGAACACATTGACACCGGTGTGTCAGACCCACCATACTTGCTCCGGACACTGCGAGAGGGCTGTACAAGCAATGATCACACGCACGGCACAGCGGACACACCAGGAACCGCGGTGTTGGCCGTCGAATGGCGCTAGCTGCGCAGCATTTGTGCACCGCCGCCGTCAGTGTCAGCCAGTTTGCCGTGGCATACGGAGCTCCATCGCAGTCTTTAACACTGGTAGCATGCCGCGACAGCGTGGACGTGAACCGTATGTGCAGTTCACGGACTTTGAGCGAGGGCGTATAGTGGGCATGCGGGAGGCCGGGTGGACGTACCGCCGAATTGCTCAACACGCGGGGCGTGAGGTCTCCACAGTACATCGATGTTGTCGCCAGTGGTCGGCGGAAGGTGCACGTGCCCGTCGACCTGGGACCGGACCGCAGCGACGCACGGATGCACGCCAAGACCGTAGGATCCTACGCAGTGCCGTAGGGGACCGCACCGCCACTTCCCAGCAAATTAGGGACACTGTTGCTCCTGGGGTATCGGCGAGGACCATTCGCAACCGTCTCCATGAAGCTGGGCTACGGTCCCGAACACCGTTAGGCCGTCTTCCGCTCACGCCCCAACATCGTGCAGCCCGCCTCCAGTGGTGTCGCGACAGGCGTGAATGGAGGGACGAATGGAGACGTGTCGTCTTCAGCGATGAGAGTCGCTTCTGCCTTAGTGCCAATGATGGTCGTATGCGTGTTTGGCGCCGTGCAGGTGAGCGCCACAATCAGGACTGCATACGACCGAGGCACACAGGGCCAACACCCGGCATCATGGTGTGGGGAGCGATCTCCTACACTGGCCGTACACCACTGGTGATCGTCGAGGGGACACTGAATAGTGCACGGTACATCCAAACCGTCATCGAACCCATCGTTCTACCATTCCTAGACCGGCAAGGGAACTTGCTGTTCCAACAGGACAATGCACGTCCGCATGTATCCCGTGCCACCCAACGTGCTCTAGAAGGTGTAAGTCAACTACCCTGGCCAGCAAGATCTCCGGATCTGTCCCCCATTGAGCATGTTTGGGACTGGATGAAGCGTCGTCTCACGCGGTCTGCACGTCCAGCACGAACGCTGGTGCAACTGAGGCGCCAGGTGGAAATGGCATGGCAAGCCGTTCCACAGGACTACATCCAGCATCTCTACGATCGTCTCCATGGGAGAATAGCAGCCTGCATTGCTGCGAAAGGTGGATATACACTGTACCAGTGCCGACATTGTGCATGCTCTGTTGCCTGTGTCTATGTGCCTGTGGTTCTGTCAGTGTGATCATGTGATGTATCTGACCCCAGGAATGTGTCAATAAAGTTTCCCCTTCCTGGGACAATGAATTCACGGTGTTCTTATTTCAATTTCCAGGAGTGTAGTATTAAAAGTGCTCGCTGTGTGTCCATCGTCAGCAGCAGGGGCAACATCCAGAGCATAGCTAATTTCTTTACACAGTGTAAGGTGCCTCTTACGTGAGGAAGACATTTTTACCAGTTTTAATAAATTATTGTCTCTTACTGATGTATTCACGATAGCTAGGAAGTGCTGTAGTCCGTAGCCGGCCATGAGTCGGAGAGCATTTCCCACGCTGGCTGGCTAGGTGACGAAGTGACCATATGTCGCACGTAGTGGGGTGGGTCTCGGCGCTGGACCGTAGCAACAAGCGTTAGCCTGGTAAATATACATGACGGGAAGTACCGCCATCTTGACGCCAAAGTCACCGATTTTGTTTATTTATATTTAATAATTTAAGTCATTTATGACAACATGAATACTAGAAGGAGCCTCTGGATGTTTAAAACTATTTATCATAATTTTGCCTCGTTAAAATTCACGCCCGTTCATTAACGAATGCATATCTTAGTAAGTACGAACTTGATCGGAAATCCTCGAACTGTGACGAAACTAGTAAGAGATACGGACTGCGCGCCAAAGTCGGCAGTCGACGTTAAGAGCTCTTCCTGTCTTGTTCGTTGGTAGCCGTGCTCTCGGTTACGAGTAGTTTGGGACATGAGTGTTTCATTATTGATCTAATAGGAATAAAAGTGATATTACGGCATTCTGAATGCTAATTTCGAGTAAATAGATACCCCAAAGTTGATCGACAGCAATTTCAGATAATTAGCTTCCACCGACAGAGACAACCAATACGCGAATGAAGAATCTGCACGGGTCGACATTACATTTACGAGAGCTGCACCGCGCACAGGTAGGAGGAAATCCGACGACACGATCCACCAAGGCGGGTCAAGGAAGGTCCGACTTACACTCGCAAATTCCGGATGGAAATGCTAACCAGTTATAGTGTACGTCACCCTCTACGGACTCGCGGCTGAGTAATAACAGTATCAGTTTAGAAGCGAGGCGATGTTGCAACAGAGAAACGGTCGTATGTTATGCCAGAATGGTGGGGCTCTATCCTGGTGCAATATGAAATCCGTAGGGTCCTGCTGAAGCTGTGAAAAATGCCGCGTCTGCAGCATTTCAGCGTAGCTCAGTCCTATCACCGTGTTGTTCTCAAAGCAAGAAAGGACTGTACACATTTTTTTTTTCATTACCAAAAGCACAAACCGCGTTCACCACGGGTGAATCTCTTTAATGCTCAACGATTTCTCGAGAGTTCTGGAGTCCCAAAATGCACACGTCATGCCGGTTAACTTTCAGGGTATCATGAAATATTGCTTCTTTATTGAAAATTAATCGCTGTAAAAATCTGTCGTTGTCAGTGTCGTCTAAGAGAGCATTTAATTTCTTCACCAACAGCAAGAGCTTGTACTAATTGCAATTGGTACAGTTAATAGAACAGACTACCCTAACACTTGCCAGGGAATCGTGCGGAGAATTTAGAGAAAGCTTTCCACTAGCGCGGCTACTCGACTGCCGTTGTCTCCTGTCTAAAGTTTGGCGAATGCTCTCCACTGTTTCATCAGAAGTGCGACATCGATCTGTAGTGTTATCTTTGCACAGTTATCATCACTTTTGTGATAGACGATACCAGCAACGAATGTTTTTCGCCATAGGCGGAACAACGTCAAAACACTAACAAAATGCACGGTGGAGCGCAACCATTTATTCATACGTGTTCAGCTGCAGCGCGAAAAGAGTCTTGTTTTGAGCGGAGGTGTGTGAGGTTATAAACAGGATCAATGCCTCGACTGGCATCTAGCAGAGTTTCTCTAAAACACTTGGCCACGCTAAACCCACAATGTGTCGAAATTTAGAACGTTTCAGAATGAGGTCATAGAGCAATTGAAAGCTCACCGGGAAAAATGGTCACCTCCTTAAAAGGATATACTGGTTGTTTTAGAACGCTCTGGGTGTTGTAGAACTGCTACCAGGTATACCATACAATATGTAATAGACTTACTTCATGTCACATATTACCGTTTACGGTCTCCTGGCCGTATAAAAAATTAATCTTCTAAGTCAATGCAATTAAAAGATACGACCATTTATGTCACATATTTGATATTTGCAAACTCATTCACCAACACCTATACGATTATCGACAACACTTTTTCCGACGTTTATATACAATGCGGTACTATTCATTCTTCTTTCCGTCATCACTTGCAAATTTGGTCAAATTGCAGCCTTCAATACAAAGCTGGTCTAATATTCCCCAGACTTGTCTTTGGTTTGTTATGTGGCAGTGTGAAGCTGCAGGGAACGTCTTCCAGAAGTAGAGCGACACAACAATCCTAACGCCGGTGTCCACTGCCTTCCGATCCTCGTGGACAAACACAGCGAGCTGGGTTTAACAAGACTGATCTTTCCTGAATCCAAAATTCTACAACAGACTGATACCAGCGATATACACTTACAGCTGTGTGCGTCTGTTCAACGACATTTATTGAAATCGGTAATCACCTGCGCATTTTCCTAATCTTCGGATCGCTTCGTTTCTCAAGCGATGTATGGTAAACTTCTGCTAGAAGAAGAACAACTTTATGAAGTCTCATTACGCCAGTTATTCATTAAACAAAAAAGATACACTAAAAATTGCTACTCTCAAAAGCCATAGGAAGTAAAACTATTTCGCAGTTAATGTTGATATTGGATTTAAGTTACTGCCCAACATAATACCTACATAAAATACTTACCGAAACTCCGCCATCTCTGAAGTAGGCAGAAAATCTTCTCCCAGACCTAATATCCTAAGAAAACGGGTAATGCTGTGGTCAGCCAGTTTTATTGCAGTCATTCCTAATAACGTATTTTCCCTTTTACTCTCCCCGTCAACAATTCTCGTCACTGAGTCACCCTATAATTTTATTTAGAGCATACTGACACAAAACGGCAAGCTCTATGGATACCTACTTCCCAAATGGATTGTCCAGCTTCATATCACGATTCCATTTCAATCCGTCTCGCTGTTAGGCGGCGAGCTAACTGTACAGTCGATCTGTGATCATTCACATTCAGTGTCCTAGAGAGAACTATCAGATATAAACGTAATTTAACGTGCCTCAATTGGTAGTAAACTTAGCCTCGCTCGGAAGTCCAGGGCATGAGAATGAACGGTTCGATAGCAAGAAAGTCGATAATACTGAAGAGTCGGACGTGGAAACGGCGTTAATGCGCCAGTCCTCGTAAATAATGCAATGTCGCAGGAAATTGCTCGTGTGATTAATGGCGATGTCGTTACCCAACACCACGTTTCGATTCACACGGTAGCAACGAATCAGTTTGCTCTATGCCGACTGCATTACGTTTTCAACGGCGAGAAGGAATCGCTAACTTTCTCCAGTCGACTAGGAGCTTTTTACCGTAAATACTTTAACACTTTAAAACGAGACTGATCATCATCTGATGAAAATAACGATCGAGTCTCAGCTTCCCTCTTCTTACTTAACATTTGTCTCCGTAAGACAACACGTTTTTTACGGTACATATTTGCATCCTTTATGCTACTTACCAAACTAATTTGTGGAGCCCTTGAGCGAGAGACAGAGAAAGAGGGGGGATTACGGCGGGCAGAACGAGAATGTAAATGGCGCTTATTTCCTTTTATTTCAATTTATTGGCTATCGGATCGCGCCCATTCAGCCATCTCAATAATGGAAAGACGAAACGACATTCTACTGAAGAATAATTTCTTGTCAGTTACGAAGATACGAACAAGGTCAACATAACACCCAGTCCGCGAGCGGAGAAAATCTCCGATCCCTCCGGAAATCGAACCAGGGCCCCTTCGGTTAACAATCTGCCAAGCTGACCCCGCAACTACCAAGGCGGACCGTCGCTCATCATTACTGAAATTTGGCAGTGTCGTACAAGTTGCTATGATTTGATGCAGCCCTCCACGATAGACTTTCCGATGCAGGTTTTTCCACATCTCTGTAGATGCTGCAATCCACATAAATTTGACTCTGCTTACAGAACTCAAATATTCGTCTCCGTCTGTACGCGCTTATTCGTCTCCCTCTACAGGCCTTGCGTTACCAAATTGCCTACAACATGTTTAAAAGCTAATGACTTAATTTCAACCATTTATATTCGCAGATCGACTCATACTACAAAACAGGTACACCATAAAAACCAAATACCATAAATTTTTACACTTTTATAAAGCACATCGGAGTCGCTCTCGGCGGGCTAGTGGTAATTGTCGTGCCTAGAAACCGAGAATTCGCGGGATCGAATCCCGGTTGGAACGCAGATATTTTCAGCCTGCCTCTTATGTAGCCTCCATTTCTCACTGTGTAAACAATCGCCAGGAACGACAAAAGCTTCAGATTCCACTTGAAACTGAAGCTCCCCTTTTCGGCTGGATAATGGGGTAGATCAGGAATTTGCAAGTCGCAGAAATGGTGTCCAATTGAAAGAATTGTACCCGACCACTGAGCCACACGAAATTACACTTAGGTGACAAAAGTCATGGGCTAGCTATATGCACATGTACAGCTGGCGGTAGTATCGCCTACACGAGTATAAAACGAGAGTGCATTAGCAGAGCTGTCATTTGTGCTTAGGTGATTCATGCGAAAAAGTTTGCGACATAATTTTGGCCGCACGACCGGAATTAATAGACTTTGAACGCGGAATAGTAGTTGGAGCTAGACGCATGGGACATATCATTTCGTAAATCGTTACGGAATTCAATATTCCGATATCCACAGTGTCAAGAGTGTGCAGAGAATACCAAATTTCAGGCATTACTACTCATCACGGATAACGCAGAGGCCGACGGCCTTCACTTAACGACAGAGAGCAGCAGTGTCTGAATAGCGTTGTCAGTGCTAACAGAAAGGCAACACTGCATAGGGAAGGCCCCAGACACGGCCAACCGATTCGGCTCAAATTTGGCAGGTCGCTTGTGTACAACCTAAAACGAAGGACTCTAAGATATTTTGGGTCAACACCCCCCGCAATTTTGAGAAAATCACCCCTAATGGTTATGACGAGCAATCGACTCAAAATTGGAGGGATCGATAGATAATTGTACATAGAGCATTTTTCATCAACAGGTATGGGGTCCGCAAACGCAAACTTTCCCAGAAATCGAGGTAAGAAACTTTCACAACTGCCGCTTTTGTACCCAAATGGTAAACACATCTCGCCGCCATCATCGATAGAGCAACGGGCAAGATAACTGGCTGGGAATCGGAGAACCCGGGTTCGAATCTCGAAGAAACCTAGCTGATGTTATTCTTTTCGTTTGTTTTTTTTCCGTATCTCAATTGACAGGGATAGGAGGGTTAATAAGGTAAGTAAATCAGTAAGGAATGATAATGATAAGGTAGGCAAAGTAGTTTCCCAAACGCCGTGAGTTACTAAAGTATTAAACTTTTAAGCCTTGTCACATGAAAACAACTCCGAGTAAGAGTGCTGCGAATGCCTCACGAGGGATCACAGATAGCCAACCGCGCGACGCATGTTTACAGCGAGGCACGGGCCAGGATGCACGCGGGGAGAGTTATGTTGTCCCAGTTGCCTCTTCGTCATATCGTAGTTGTGAACCTGGAAGAGTGAAAGTGGCCAGCATGAGCCATATAGAAGTCAATCGGAAAGAGCTATTTTCCGTCATTAGGCTGCCGCTAACCTCGCGGTTACATGTAGTGATTTTTCCATCGTTAATGCGCCGAATGAAATACGTTTTATGACTGAATACAGTGTTCTTCCGTAAGTAACATATGACGAGTACTGTATGTAGTTTGTAGTAATTAGCTCGTCTGTTTATGACATAGTAACTAGTTTTTGTTTGTTGTATCATATCTTTCAGCTGCGTAATCTGAATAATGGAGGATGTACACCCTTCGATTAGCGCTGTAATATATAGCTGGGAGCCTGTCACAGACGATGGCAAGCGGGAAGTTACCGACACTGTGTTTTCGTTTGTAAAAGTGTTGGAAGACAGATGCATTATCAAAGCACTACCGGAGGCAGGCAGTTCTGCTTCTCGGCGTTCCACATTGATAGGAGCGGCAGTTGTAAAAGATTCTTACCTCCATTTCTGCAAACGTATGCGTTTTCGGACCCCATACCTGATGATGAAAAGGGCTTTATTTACAATTATCTATCAATCCCGCCAATTTTGAGTCGATTGCTCGTCATAACCTTTAGGGGCTATTTTCTCAAAAACGCGGGGGTGCTGACCCAAAATATCTTAGAGTCCTTCGTTTTAAGTTGTACACAAGCGACCTGCCAAATTTGAGCCGAATCGGTTGGCCATGTCTGAGGCCTTCTCCTTGTGAGTGAAATAACCGCAGAAATCAATGGACAGTGCGGAGGAATTTGGCGTCGATGGGTCATGGCAGCAGACGACCGACGCGAGAGCCTCTGCTAACAGCACCACATCGCAGGCAGCGCCTCCTGGGCTCGTGACCATGTTGGTTGGACCCTAGACAACAGGGAAACCGTGACGTGGTCAAATGAGTCGCGACTGCAATGTGTAAGAGCTGATGATAGGGTTCGAGTGTGGCGCAGGAAGCTGTGGATCAGGTTTTCGTGTAGAGACCCCTGCACCAGCAACACCTCCGATATTATGAACGGGTACAGATGCAGTGCTACTCACTATTTCTGCAGGGGACTTCCAGCGACTTGTTGAATCCACGCCACGTCGAACTGCTGCACTACGCCGGGCAAAAGGAGGTCCGACACCATATTAGGAGGTATGCCACTAGTTTTGTCATCTCACTGTATCGTTAAGCATACCGGAAAAATATTAGACAACCCCAGGAGACACCACACTAACAGCGTGCAACAGCGCCTGTAGCACCATATTTTCTACTGGTTTAATATCGCGACAGTAGAGGTGCAGTAATGTTCGCCAAACCAGGATTGTATGCGTGCATACGTGTACGCGGCTGTTGTCATCTGGCTGGAGTGCCTGTAGCACGCTCCTCATGAAGATGTGGAGCAACGAAAACACTTGGCCGACCGCGGTGGTCTAGCGGTTCTGGCGCTGCCGTCCGGAACCGCGGGACTGCTACGGTCGCAGGTTCGAATCCTGCCTCGGGCATGGGTGTGTGTGATGTCCTTAGGTTAGTTAGGTTTAAGTAGTTCTAAGTTCTAGGGGACTTATGACCTAAGATGTTGAGTCCCATAGTGCTCAGAGCCATTTGAACCATTTTTGAAAACACTTGGTCACAGAGAATGTTGACATATATATGCTGGTTCACGCCGACGGTAACATGAATGAGTGGCCCCAAGCCATACTACAAAGAACGCCAGGAAAACATCACAGAACCACCTCCGACCTGAACTAATCCCTCCACGCCTTGCGGCGTAAACGCCTCATTTGGCCGTCGATACACTGGAAGCCTTGCGTCATTTACCGAGCGGGGTGGCGCAGTGGTTAGACACTGGACTCGCATTCGAGAGGACGACGGTTCAATCCCGCGTCCGGCCATCCTGATTTAGGTTTTCCGTGATTTCCCTAAATCACTCCAGGCAAATGCCGGGATGGTTCCTCTGAAAGGGCACGGCCGACTTCCTTCCCAATCCTTCCCTAATCCGATGAGACCGATGACCTCGCTGTCTGGTCTCCTTCCCCAAACCAACCAACCTTGCGTCATTTGGAAAGAAAAAAGAAATATAAACATCGCTATTCGTAGGAATAAACTATACGCCTCCAGTCAACTATTGTCCAGTTTGTGCTTTGTTTGACCCAGAGACGACGTGCTGCTTCGTGTACGGCTGTAATTAATGGGCCCGCATCTCGTGGTCGTGCGGTAGCGTTCTCGCTTCCCACGCCCGGGTTCCCGGGTTCGATTCCCGGCGGGGTCAGGGATTTTCTCTGCCTCGTGATGGCTGGGTGTTGTGTGCTGTCCTTAGGTTAGTTAGGTTTAAGTAGTTCTAAGTTCTAGGGAACTGATGACCATAGATGTTAAGTCTCATAATGCTCAGAGCCATTTGAACCATTAATGGACTTCTGCCATGTATCAGACTCCAAAAGTGCATAGTACGCAGTTCACTTCGCAATGTTCGCTCGAAAACTGGTTGAGTTGGCCATGAATTCACTGTCAGCAGTAGTTCCTGTCGGCTTTGAAGCTGAACTGATGTTCCCCGTTAAGGTGTGATCGTGTCTCTGATCCCTGCCGGTTAGGGTCATTTTACGAACACTGTTCTGACGCCGTGTTACATGGCTGCGAGTGGTATACCACCGTGGTAGACACTTTGGACAGTCCGTGTAGATATACCAACAAAATCGGACAAATTCATACACGGCGTTGTTACGGGCGCGTCCAAACACGATAGGTCCTTACTGCGATTCCATCACATCTGAGCGTCGGCCTTTCGTATGGCGCTGATTTCGTACACACACACACACACACACACACACACATATATATATATATATATATATATATATATATATATATATATATATACACCACTTGACTGCCGTGAATTAGGTCCGCAGTCTCTTACCTTCCAAACTTCACAGAAGCTCTCGTGTCGTACACACACACACACACATATATATATATATATATATATAATATATATATATATATATATATATATACCAATTGACTGCCGTGAACTAGGTCCGCAGTCTCTTACCTTCGAAACTTCACAGTAGCTCTTCTGCGAAGGTTCGCAGGAGAGCTTCTGTGAAGTTTGGAAGGTAGGAGACGAGGTACTGGCAGAATTGAAACTGTGAGGGCGGGTCGTGAGTCGTGCTTGGGTAGCTCAGTTGGTAGAGCACTTTCCCGCGAAAGGCAAAGGTACCAAGTTCGCGTCTCGTTCCGGCACACAGTTTTAATCTTCCAGGAAGTTTTAACAGATTTATCACTTTCATGATAACGTTAGTTATGCCCTTTTCCAGATATTTCAATACTTACCACTTAGTGGAAATTCGTTATGGTATATTACATTAGATTCATAGTTTGGTTGGTTAAAATGTTTTATTACGTAAGTTTTATCTTATGAGACTGTTATTGATAAATTGCATTGATGTAACTTTATATTCTTGTCTTATTAGTTACTATTAGCACAGCGAACGTGATGATACAAATAGTTATGGGATTGACCTCCAGTAAGTGGTTTCTGTTTTACGAGTATATGACAACATATATTCGAGTGTTTTACGTTCAGTCTGTACTCATCAGTATATGACTGTACTGCTTTACTCCAGTTGTTTCACGGGCATTGCATTAGCATTACATCGTGATTACCTATGCGTAACATGCAGTATTGACTTCCGTGTAGTAGTTTCTTTCTTAAGATTAAATGACATATATATTTTGCTCCCTAGTTTATGTCAATATAGTTTGCAACGGTTCTCTTATTTTATTCCTTAATTTATCTTTAACTGTGAAGTAACTTCCGGTACAGTTTGGTATTGTTATGTTATTACTTATTACCACTGTATATAAGACCTGCACCACCCAAATTTCTTGTCTGTTTCATACTTTTACCATTTCTGTCTGTACACTGGGGCCTGAAGATGTCGAAATATATCGCCGAAACTCGTAGCCCAATAAAATAAGTTTGGAAGCTTGTATGGCAGAAAGGTGTCTAATTCGACTTTCATCTACATGTAGTGTGCACGCCCTTTCTCGAGTCACGTTGACCTGTATGAGGGCACCCATAGGAAGCAGTTTCCTCATTAATGCCATTAAATGCTTTTTCTCCTCCCTCTTGTGAAATTTATCTTCCGGCATAAATCTCGTTAAATATTTTATAAGCGTATTTCTAGATTCCGTTGTTAAGTCCTGAGAAAATTGCTCCTGCAAATTATAATCCCGCGAATACTTTCTCCATTTCAGCTCCATTAAGGCATTTTTTAAAGGCCAGTGTTGTAATTACGGACGCGCGCCTCTTTCCTCTGATGCCGCTAAGGCGCACTCTTATTAAAGTCTTGCAGCTCACTCAGCACTCTGCACACTCTGAGCCTTCTGTTTTCGGCCCTGATGGAACATTGGTCTATCGTGATGCCCCTCTTACTCGTCTACATATCACCACACAATACGGAATTTGTACCAATACGTGCTTACTTCCTTGTGCGATTAACTGTCGGTGTGTTGTGGATGTTGTAACTAAAAAAATCGTTCAAATGGCTCTGAGTACTATGAGACTCAACATCTTAGGTCATAAGTTCCCTAGAACTTAGAACTACTTAAACCTAACCAACCTAAGGACATCACACACACCCATGCCCGAGGCAGGATTCGAATCTGCGACCGTAGCAGTCCCGCGGTTCCGGACTGCAGCGCCAGAACCGCTAGACCACCGCGGCCGGCGATGTTGTAACTGAATTTTAGAAGACATCCACGGTAGCGGAAAACTGGTATTGCGTATTAAAGGTGGCTGATTGTATTAACGGTGGCTGATCGCACACTTGGTAATTAAACAATTGTTTGACAAGGAGGCATTGTAATAGTCGATACAATCTCATGCGTGTCTCTTGAAGGCCAAACCTAATACAATGAAATCTAAATAATTTTTTCTGTCTATTGGCAGTCGATGTTCACTCCTGGAAATTGAAATAAGAACACCGTGGATTCATTGTCCCAGGAAGGGGAAACTTTATTGACACATTCCTGGGGTCAGATACATCACATGATCACACTGACAGAACCACAGGCACATAGACACAGGCAACAGAGCATGCACAATGTCGGCACTAGTACAGTGTATATCCACCTTTCGCAGCAATGCAGGCTGCTATTCTCCCATGGAGACGATCGTAGAGATGCTGGATGTAGTCCTGTGGAACGGCTTGCCATGCCATTTCCACGTGGCGCCTCAGTTGGACCAGCGTTCGTGCTGGACGTGCAGACCGCGTGAGACGACGCTTCATCCAGTCCCAAACATGCTCAATGGGGGACAGATCCGGAGATCTTGCTGGCCAGGGTAGTTGACTTACACCTTCTAGAGCACGTTGGGTGGCACGGGATACATGCGGACGTGCATTGTCCTGTTGGAACAGCAAGTTCCCCTGCCGGTCTAGGAATGGTAGAACGATGGGTTCGATGACGGTTTGGATGTACCGTGCACTATTCAGTGTCCCCTCGACGATCACCAGTGGTGTACGGCCAGTGTAGGAGATCGCTCCCCACACCATGATGCCGGGTGTTGGCCCTGTGTGCCTCGGTCGTATGCAGTCCTGATTGTGGCGCTCACCTGCACGGCGCCAAACACGCATACGACCATCATTGGCACCAAGGCAGAAGCGACTCTCATCGCTGAAGACGACACGTCTCCATTCGTCCCTCCATTCACGCCTGTCGCGACACCACTGGAGGCGGGCTGCACGATGTTGGGGCGTGAGCGGAAGACGGCCTAACGGTGTTCGGGACCGTAGCCCAGCTTCATGGAGACGGTTGCGAATGTTCCTCGCCGATACCCCAGGAGCAACAGTGTCCCTAATTTGCTGGGAAGTGGCGGTGCGGTCCCCTACGGCACTGCGTAGGATCCTACGGTCTTGGCGTGCATCCGTGCGTCGCTGCGGTCCGGTCCCAGGTCGACGGGCACATGCATCTTCCGCCGACCACTGGCGACAACATCGATGTACTGTGGAGACCTCACGCCCCACGTGTTGAGCAATTCGGCGGTACGTCCACCCGGCCTCCCGCACGCCCACTATACGCCCTCGCTCAAAGTCCGTCGACTGCACATACGGTTCACGTCCACGCTGTCGCGGCATGCTACCAGTGTTAAAGACTGCGATGGAGCTCCGTATGCCACGGCAAACTGGCTGACACTGACGGCGGCGGTGCACAAATGCTGCGCAGCTAGGGCCATTCGACGGCCAACACCGCGGTTCCTGGTGTGTCCGCTGTGCCGTGCGTGTGATCATTGCTTGTACAGCCCTCTCGCAGTGTCCGGAGCAAGTATGGTGGGTCTGACACACCGGTGTCAATGTGTTCGTTTTCCATTTCCAGGAGTGTATGATCACTATAACTGATAGCTGTGATTACAGACATTCTTGACAGTCAAACTGCGTCGTAAGAAACGACTGCTAACTCAGAGGGTTTTCTTCAGATTACTGCGCTGGGCTGGCTGCAGGCTCTCAGCTGAACTGTCTACCTGTGGATACGGGACTGCCTGACAAGGGAACCGTACGAACTTCCCACAGCGATTTGAGTCGTGTTAACAGGGTGTGTAGGACACGACTTCAACATGTGTAAATAGGAAGACGCTACTCTAAAACCGTTTTCGCTGTAGGACACGACTTCAACATGTGTAAATAGGAAGACGCTACTCTCAACCGTTTTCGTAAAATCGAATTTGAAAATTTTAGGGGTGCTTATATGCAAATATAAAAAAAATTTTGCGTCACCTCGGTTCCGAGAGTTCCGGAACCTGAACGGAAAATTGGAATAGAGATCAACAAAACGTAATTTCTGCCCTTTTTATTGCTCATGAAAACCACACATTGCATGTTGTACCACCATATAGCGACGTTCAGAGGTGGTGGTCCAGATTGCTGTACACGCCGGTATCTCTAATACTCAGTAGCACGTCCTTTTGCATTGATGCATGCCTCCATTCCTCGTGGCATACTATCCACGGGTTCACAAAGACACTGTTGGTTCAGACTGTCCCACTCCTCAACGACGATTCGGCGTAGATCCCTCAGAGTGATTGGTGGGTCACGTCGTCCATAAACAACCCTTTTCAATCTATCCCAGGCATGTTCGATAGGCTTCATGTCTGGTGAACATGCTGGCCAGTCTAGTCGAGCGATGTCGTTATCCTGAAGGAAGTCATTCACAAGATGTGCACGATGGGGGCGAGAATTGTCGTCCATGAAGACGAATGCCTCGCCAATATGCTGCCGATATGGTTGCATTATCAGTCAGAGGATGGCATTCACGTATCGTACAGCCGTTACGGCGCCTTCCATGACCACCAGTGGCGTACGTCGGCCCAACATAATGCCACCCCAAAACATCAGGGAACCTCCACCTTGCTGCACTCGCTGGGCAGTGTGTCTAAGGCGTTCAGCCTGACCGGGTTGCCTCTAAACACGTCTCCGACGATTGTCTGATTGAAGGCATATGCGACACTCATCGGTGAAGAGAACGAGTTGCCAGTCCTGAGCTGCCCATTCGGCGTGTTGTTGGGCCCATCTCTACCGCGCTACATGGAGTCGTCGTTGCAAAGATTGACCTCACCATGGACGTCGAGAATGAAGTTGCGCATCGTGCATCCGATTGCGCACAGTTTGAGTCGTAACACGACGTCCTGTGGCTGTACGAAAAGAATTATTCAACATGATGGCGTTGCTGTCAGGGTTCCTCCGATCCATAATCCGTAGGTAGGGGTCATTCACTGCAGTAGTAGCCCTTGGTCGGTCTGAGAGAGGCATGTCATCGACAGATCCTATCTCTCTATATCTCCTCCATGTCCGAACGACATCGGTTTGGTTCACTCCGAGACGCCTGGACACTTCTCGTGTTGAGAGCCCTTCCTGGCACAAAGTAACAATGCGGCTCGATCGAACTGCGGTATTGACCGTCTAGGCATGGTTGAACTACAGACAACACGAGTCACGTGTCTCTTTCCTGGTGGAATGACTGTAAATGATCGGCTGTTTGACCCCCTGCGACTAATAGATGCTGCTCATGCATGGTTGTTTACATCTTCGGGCGGGTTTAGTGACATCTCTGTGAACAGTCAAAGGGACTGTCTATGTGATACAATATCCACAGTCAACGTCTATCTTCAGGAGTTCTGGGAACCTGGGTGATCCAAAACTTTCTTGGTGTGTGTACTTTGTATGGTCGCTAATATGGTCCAAATGGTTCTGAGCACTATGGGACTTAACATCTATGGTCATCAGTCCCCTAGAACTTAGAACTACTTAAACCTAACTAACCTAAGGACAGCACACAACACCCAGCCATCACGAGGCAGAGAAAATCCCTGACCCCGCCGGGAATCGAACCCGGGCGTGGGAAGCGAGAACGCTACCGCACGACCACGAGATGCGGGCAGGTCGCTAATATGCAACGAGTCCGGAGCTTAGCGAGTAAGGGCCTAGTTTCATAAGCACACTGACTCTGGGTCGAATCTCGCTGCCGTTACTACTTCTTTTTGTGAGTTATTTACACCAATATTCTGTGCTATACTTCGATACGTGTGGAAAGTTGCAAAATTATGTGACTTCCAAGAACCGTTTATGAATGTAAATGATGTTTGTTTGCAATAGACACATTGAAAAAAAACTGTGTACATGCAAAAATTCGACGTTCCTTACATCTGGTTTATTATTATTGTTTTCCATGTTTCTACGACCAGTGTCATCCTAATTTGTTCAATGCTGCATAGATTACACATATACTTGTCCCAAATGTAGATACAATAATATAAATAAAATAAATACACTGATTTGATTGATAGTTCTCGCATATCCTTTTTTTCGTTTTCCACTCTCCTCAAGAAAAAACTTTTTCTCCTTTTTTCATGTTAAAGATAACAAAAATAGTAAATAAATGATTAGACTTTGATACTTTTCATGGTCATAATAAATCTGTTGTTATAATTACGTGAGAATGAAAAATAAATTACAGGCAGTGAGATATTATCCAGAGACCTTGCTCGTCACTCATATGAAACTACGAGCTTACTCGCTCAGCTGCGGATCCCGTGAACACCACCGGTCCTACAAAGCGTACAAAATAACCACACGTATAATTTTCAAACTCGATTTTCTCGAAAACTATTGAAAGTTCTGTTTGCCTGTTTACGTACGTTTAAGTCGTAGTCGAGTCCTACACATCCTGTTAATATAAATGAAATCGGTGAGGGGGAAGTTGACACAGTCTCCTTGTGAGTGTCAGCGGTGCATTGTGTTTTGTGGCTGTCGGCGGAAGAATTTCGATGTTCGTCAGTACAAGGCGGAAGCAATGTAGTCCACGGTTGAGAGTGGTCTCTGTAGCAGCTGTCTACGGTATCGGTACACCTATGCGATGTGCTGTAGGAAGAAGTGGCGCAGAAGCAGGAAGAGCCATCTGGAGGCGGCTGCACGGAACTGAGAGACGCAAGGCCTGTGTGACGGTGGCCTCTCCTGGTACTTGTTGTACACCTCTTGCGTGGTACACGACACACTGCATACAGTAACACACTCCTCAGCAGTTGTGATAGAAACCCTTACCAAGTAACTTGCATAGCCCTCTTGTATAGCTTACGGGACTGGGAGTTGAGCCAGTTCACGCACTGCATGAGCGATTGGTAGATGTCCAGCCAGAGAGTGGTTTTCCACGAGCCTGTAGGCAAATGCCGGGGTTGGTCATCAGTCTCTGACAAGGGGAGGCCACGAAGTTCGGGTGACGGATTTACTTCAAACTTTGTACACCTTTACTAGGCTATTAGGATATCACGTGAAGGTATTGAGGTGTACTACTTGGACAAAACTGCAAGGTTCTATGCGCCAAATATGTACAGGAATTTTGCGGCTCTGAACTCCAGATGTTGGTGGCAAGGTGGTTAGCGTTTAAGCTCGATATAGCGGGATTGCTGGACCAAGGCCCGTTCAACGCTTTTTAATGCAAATTTTTTCAACATAGGTCATATTATTTAATATGTATACCACATTTGAAAGGTAAAATATCGAAAAACACGTGCATTTGCATGAACATTTATTGAATTTGTAATGTTATTTGGCTGTTTACTAATTGTAATTATTACAACAAAAAGAGTTCAAATGGCTCTGAGCACTATGGGACTTAACATTTGAGGTCATCAGTCCCCTAGAACTTAGAACTACCTCAACCTAACTAACCTAAGGACATCACACACATCCATGCCCGAGGCAGGATTGGAACCTGCGACCGTAGCGGTCGCGCGGTTCCAGACTAAAGCGCCTAGAACCGTTCGGCCACAACGGCCGGCTATTACAACAAATATGCCTGTCGTGATTTGCAGATGAGCTCCACTACTTGAAAAAGAGTAACACAGTACACGAACATTTCTTTTAATTAACGTTTCGCAACTGCATTATACATTTAATGTTCATGACATACATCATCCGCAGTAGTCGAAGAATCGGGAGTCACCTCCATTTTTGCAGTAAAAATGTAAATTTTGTAATTTTCAAAAAATTCGCGTGTACAGCATTTTTTTCTCGAAAGCGCATCCCAGGATTATTTGTTTATACAATGCTCTTAAATTCTGGTATAGTGTAACTCATTGTATTACTGGATAAAGTTATTTACATATTTATTTATTGATGTCTGACTTGTGCTTTCCAAGCGTATCCCTCGTGCTTGAAACTTGTGTGTGCAGGTCGAAGAGGCCAAGTGCAAAGCAAACAGTTTCGGGTATCTCCACCGATTGCAGACATAAGGGAGTTCACAAATCGAGACAAGCATTTTCAGAAAAACTTCATGCTTTCGGTCGTTTACGTGTCGATAGTTATAAGTACAAATCTTACAGTAAAAATCAAAATTAGTAAAAGCAAAATGTCATTGGAAATTCAATAAAAGTTCATGCAAATAAACGTGTTTTTTGATTGTATTGCCTTTCAAATGTCATGTGTATAAACTAATGTGAAAATGTGTTGAAAAAAAATACATTAAAAAATGAACGAGGTTCGATCCAGCGATCTAGTGATTACTTAGCTTGAATGCCAACCACTTGACCGCCACCAGAGTCTCAACGTACTGGTATATAATCGACGCGTAAAACTTCTCTTGCTATTTTCACGAAGTTGCTCAAGTAGTACGCCTTACTACTTTCACATTATGTAGTGCTAATGGACTATTAAAGTGTAAAAAGTCAGAAGTAAATCCACGATCCGAACGTCGTGACCTCCCCTACCAGACAACAGGATACACAGTGTTAACACCATTCACAGACAGCTGGCGAACACGTCTTCGCTCCCGTAAGTTCACTCAGAACTGTGACGTTAGGAACGGCAACCAGCCAGAAAGTTAAAATAAAAGGAATTTGCCCAATCATGAAATAAAGGACTATACACAAGCGAACCCTTTGCGCACGCGGCACGCGATAGCCCCGTTGTGATTATGTTTGGTTTCTGTATTGTGGGGCCCTTAACTGCGCGGTCACCAGCGCCCGTACAAAGTCCCAATTTTTACACAGTCCATTTTCTTTCACAATCCAATCTAGTCACCCTCACAAATGACGATTATGACGATGGTGATGAAAAGATGAGCACAACACACCCAGTCCTCAGCAGAGAAAAGCCCCAACCCTGCCGGGAATCGAACCTGGGACCCCGTGATCCAGAGGTAGCAAGTCTAGCCACTAGACCACGAGCTGTGGACACTATAGTTGGAGTCACGGACGATGGCGATCGAGTTTAGGCTTGTTCTGCACACCTACATCACGTGTTCTCAGACACCCAATGAGCGTTCAGTAGTGTTTTGAGCGAACTGCTGTGAATGCCACAGGTAATGTGATCATTAAACATGATCGTAGCGAGTTGTTTAGTGAACTTCGATTCCATTTATTGCGAATTGTCACCGCTGATTGTGGGGGTAAGTAGGGTCTGCATATGAAAGCGAGAGACGTAATTTACAGGATATGCGCTTTTTTCAAAACATGTGCATGCGCGTACCACAACTGTCGCTTAGAATATCAACAATGGAATCCCCGTCCGTGCCTAGACATGCGCGAATCGCCATCGCTCGTTGATCGGACTATAGCAGTGTGTGTTCTGCAAAATGTTTCTGTGTGTGTAGTGTGCGTTAGTTCTTAGCGTCCAGAATCACTGTTTTCACAGTAATTTGCATTTCCACTATTATGCAAGTGAAAGTTACTGGGCTTGTTTTCTTTTCTTGTTTTCATCCTCCTATGTCTACATTTTTAAAAGTGCAGCTTAGCACTGCCTATGGTGCCTGAGTCCTGTAGTTTAACATGTTACGGCTTATCATTGTTACCTTCAGCTCATCTCCAATTGGATGAGTTGGTACTTTGCAGGTACTAGAGAAATGACCGCTGCTCAAAAGCAGCTAGAAACTACAGTACTGGCCATTAAAATTGCTACACTACGAAGATGACGTGCTACAGACGCGAAATTTAACCGATAGGAAGGAGATGCTGTGATATGCAAATGATTAGCTTTTCAGAGCATTCATACAAGGTTGGCGCCGGTGGCGACACCTACAACGTGCTGACATGAGGGAAGTTTCCAACCGATTTCTCATACACAAACAGTAGTTGACCGGCGTTGCCTGGTGAAACGTTGTTGTGATGCCTCGTGTAAGGAGGAGAAATGCGTACCATCACGTTTCCGACTTTGATAAAGGTCGGATTGTAGCCTATCGCGATTGCGGTTTATCGTATCGCGACATTGCTGCTCGCGTTGTTCGAGTTCCAATGACTGTTAGCAGAATATGGAATCGGTGGGTTCAGGAGGGTAATACGTAACGCCGTGCTGGATCTCAACGACCCCGTATCACTAGCATTCGAGATGACAGGCATCTTATCCGCATGGCTGTAACGGATCGTGCAGCCACGTCTCGAACCCTGAGTCAACAGATGGCGACGCTTGCAAGACAACAACCATCTGCACGAGCAGTTCGACGACGTTTCCAGCAGCATGGACTATCAGCTCGGAGACCATGGCTGCGGTTACCGTTGACGCTGCATCACAGACAGGAGCGCATCTCCGATGTAGCGAAGAAGTGGGGATTTTCCCGTACGACTATTTCACGAGTGTATCACGAATATCAGGAATCCGGTAAAACAACAAATCTCCGACATCGCTGCAGCAGGAAAAAGATCCTGCAAGAACGGGACCAACAACGACTGAAGAGAATCGTTCAGCGTGACAGAAGTGCAACCCTTCCGCAAATTGCTACAGATTTCAATACTGGGCCATCAGTAAGTGTCACCGTGCGAACCATTCAACGAAACATCATCGACATGGGCTTCCGGAGCCGAAGAACCAGTCGTGTACCCGTGATGACGGCATAGCTCAAAGCTTTACGCCTCGCCTGGGCTCGTCAACACCGACATGGGTTGTTGATGTCTGGAAACATGTTGCATGGTCGGACGAGTCTAAATTGTATCGAGCGGATAGACGTATACGGTTATGGAGATAACCTCATGAATCTGTGGACCGTGCATGTCAGCAGGGGACTGTTCAAGTTGGTGGAGGCTCTGTAATGGTGTTGGGTGCGTGTAGTTGGAGTGATATGAGACCCCTGATACGTCTAGATACGACTCTGACAGGTGACGCGCATGTAAGCATCTTGTCTGATCACCTGCATCCATTCATGCCCATTGTGTATTGCGACGGACTTGTGCAATTCCAGCAGGACAATGCGATACTCCACAGGTCCAGAATTGCTTCTGGCTCCAGGAACGCTCTTCTGAGTCTAAACCTTTCCACTGGTCACCAGACTCCCCAGAGATGAACATTATTGAGCATATCTGGGATGCTTTGCAACGTGCTGTTGAGAAGAGATCTCCATCCCTCGTACTCTCACTGATTTATGGAAAGCGCTGCAGGATTCATGGTGTCAGTTCCCTCCAGCACTACTTCAGACATTAGTCGAATTTCCTGCCATGTCGTGCACTTGTGCTGAAACGTCCCCTTAGAAAACTTTATGAATTACTGTGCTGATAAACCTCTTACGTTATTTGATTTTCAAACAGCTCTTTACCTATTCTGATCAACACTAAACTGACACACAATATTTTTAGCGCAACGCAATCTGACTTTCAATAATCCCTACAAAAGAATGGCCCTGACTAACATTAACCTATACCTTTCACAAATCACTTAACTCACAAAAATGTTCGTTACTCGCACTACTACAATACAGCGAGCGCCAGTACTGCCAGCTAAATAAAAAATTCAAACTACTGAAGGCACTAACCACTAATAGGCATACTTAGCAAATTAAAGATTTTGATAGAGAAGAAACAATGTATTTACCTTAATATTGTTAAAAAGTCATACTATATATATCAGTTCATGACATCCAGTCTTACAAATTTACTGTCTCTGATGGACACACGTCCAGATCATCTGCTCTCAAAACTCCAGCATCTCTCTCCCCACACCCACCACTGCTGGCGGCTCACCTCCAACTGCGCAACGCTACGCGCTGTTCGCATCCAACTGCCCAACACTACAATAGAGAATATTTCAACAATGCCAACCAGCCACAGGCTGCACACAGCACAGTCAGCGATTTTCATACAGAGCGCTACGTGGCGTTACCAACATAAAAACCTAAACAGCCTACTTACAGTGCGTACTCGCGGGGCCCTATGCGATATTAGGCAAATGTACCAGTTTTTTTGGCTCTTCAGTGTAGGGTAGTCCGGCAGAACGTAACGCGTACCACTTCCGTCCCCGTGCCGTCCAGCTCGCAACCAGCTGCAGAGTCTACGGCTCTCCTGGCTACAGGTATCAGTGCCCAGCGGTCTCGTAGTGCTGTTTTGATCACAGTTACTTGCAAACGCTGGTGCTCGCCGCTCTGTCCGCAACTCCGCTCTCCAACTCAGCTGTCTCTGCCGCCCCCCTCCCTCCCTCGCCTGCAGCACTCAGATATTGAGTATACAGACCAGCTGCTTTGCTTGTGTCTTAAAAAAAAAAGGTCGAGGAACGACGGCTCGACCCCGATCTAGGCAATTTAGGAAGGTCGATGCTTCGACACGGCTCCAATGTCGTCTTATAACATCTTTTCAAAACACTATCCATCCGTTCCGGCTATCTTGCAAGTCCTGAGACATCAACGACAGAATTACAATATCATTGGCCAAAATTTTTTTGTTTCTTCTTCTCCAACTTTAATTCCCTTCTGAAATATCTTTAGTTTTTTACTGCTTGCTCAAAGTACAAATTGTGTAACATTAGGAATTAGCCGCAACCCTGTTTCACTCCCTTTTTCAGTTTCTCCTCCATTTCATGCCACTGGACACTTCGAACTGCAGTCTGGCCTCTGTTAAAGTTATGGATAACCTCCATCCGCCTCAATTAGATGTTATTGTGTGGGAGTCATTCTTGCTCCCCCTCGGTGTGTTTAAGAACGCTCCGTTTGCCGGAAGGAAGAAATCGACACTGAGTGTTTCTGAGGAGGGGTGGCCCTCTCGCCGTTAACTGCAGCCACGCCAGACCATTCACTCGAGGGGCGGCTGGGTGTCTGCTGCCTGCCGCCATATTGATCCGAAGCTCGTTTTAGTCGCGCTCTCCACTAATTGCGCCTTCCGCTCCGCCGTTTATTTGGAGGGCCCTTATGGTGTCGAGCCGGTACGTACAGAAGTACACTGAACGCTCCTAGTCGATTGAATGTTTCCCATAGGGCCGTGAGAAATTGTGCGCAATTTTCTTTCTGTATACTACGAGGGACTTTCAGTAAGCAATGCAACATATTTTGTTCCTGGTAACAGGTTGGTTTTATTCAGAATTCCAATAAACCACATTATTCCCCACTCTTTTGGCTACAAAACTAAAGTTTTCAACATAATCTCTGTTCAATACGACGGCTGGACTCGCATTCGGGAGGACGACGGTTCAATCCCGCGTCCGGCCATCCTGATTTAGGTTTTCCGTGATTTCCCTAAATCATTCCAGGCAAATGCCGGGATGGTTCCTCTGAAAGGGCACGGCCGACTTCCTTCCCTAATCCGATGGGACCGATGACCACGCTGTCTGGTCTCCTTCCCCAAACAACCAACCAACCAACCAATACGACGGCCATACGCCACCTAACTGGGAATGCTTGTGTGCCCGCATAGTACCACTCCACTGGTCGACATCGGAGCCAACGTCCTGCTCCCCACCTTCCACGTACTGTTTCCGTGGGGTGCATTCTTCATCGACCCAAGCAGGTGGACATCGAAAGGCGCGAGATCCAGGCTGTAGGGCAAATGAGGAAGAGCAGTCCAATGAAGATTAGTGTGGTTCTGTCGGGTGCGAAAAAGTGTGTGAAGCTTTATGTTGTCATAGAGAAGGAGAAATTCGTTTTCATTTTCTACATCTACGTGATACTCTGCTATTCACAATAAAGTGCCTTGCAGAGGGTTCAATGAACCACCTTCATGCTGTCTCTACCGTTCCACTCTCGAACGGCAAGCGGGAAAAACGAGCACTTAAATTTTTCCGTGCGAGCCCTGATTTCTCTTATTTTATCGTGATGATCATTTCTCCCTATGTAGGTGGGTGCCAACAGAATGTTTTCGCAATCGGAGGCGAAAACTGGTGATGGAAATTTCATGAGAAGATCCCGTCGGAACGAAAAACGCCTTTGTTTTAATGATTGCCACTCCAATTCACGTATCATGTCTGTGACACTACCTCCCCTATTTCGCGATAATACAAAACGAGCTGCCCTTCTTTGTACTTTTTCGATGTCATACGTCAGTCCCACCTGATGCGGATCCCACACCGCGCAGCAGTATTCCAGAATAGGCGGACAAGCGTAGTGTAAGCAGTCTCTTTGGTAGACCTGTTGCACCTTCTAAGTGTTCTGCCAGTGAATCGCAGTCTTTGGTTTGCTCTACCCACAATATTATCTATGTGATCGTTTCAATTTAGGTTATTTGTAATTGTAATCCCTAAGTATTTAGTTGAATTTACAGCCCTCAGATTTGTGTGACTTATCGCGTAATCAAAATTTAGCTGATTTCTTTTAGTACTCATGTGAATAACTTCACATTTATCTTTATTCAGGGTCAATTTCCACTTCTCGCACCATACAGATATCTTACCTAACTCATTTTGCAATTCGTTTTGGTCATCTGATGACTTTACAAGACTGGAAATGACAGCATCTTCTGCAAATCAAAAGGGCTACTCAGAGAGTCTCCTATGTCGTTAATATAGATCAGGAACAATAGAGGGTCTATAACACTTCCTTGGGGAACGCCGGATATTACTTCTGTTTTACTCGATGACTTTCCGTCTATTACTACAAACTGTGACCTTTCTGACAGGAAATCACGATTCCAGTCGCACAACTGAGGCGATACTCCGTAGCCACGCAGTTTGGTTAGAAGACGCTTGTGAGGAACGGTGTCGAAAGCCTTCTGGAAAACTAAAAATATGGAATCAATTTGACATCCCTTGTCGATAGTACTTATTAATTCATGAGTATAAAGAGCTAGTTGTGTTTCACAAGAACGATATTTTCAGAATCCGTGCTGACTATATGTCAATAAATCGTTTTCTTCGAGATACCTCATGATGTTCGAATACAGTATATGTTCCAAAACCCTACCGCAAATCGACGTTAGTGATATAGGCCTACTTCCCTTTTTGAGTATTGGTGTGACTTGAGGAATTTTCCAGTCTTTAGGTACGTATCTTTCTGTGAGCGAGTGATTGCATATAATTGCTAAATATGGAACTATTTTATCAGCATACTCTGAGAGGAACCTGACTGGTATACAATCTGGACCGGAGGCCTTGCCTTTATTAAGTGATTTAAGCTGCTTTGTTGCACCGAGGATATCTACTTCTATGTATTTTGGAGCGACGGACAAGCTGCAGTCGTTCCTTCAGTTTCGTTAGAGTAGCGCTGTACATTTTAGAGTTGATTGTAGCATCACAAGAGAGGACATCGAACAGAACAATCCCTTCAGAGTCCCAGAAGACCGTCGCCACGACTTTACTAGTTGGGGGTGTGGCTTTGAACTTTTTCTTCGGAGGAGAGGTGGTGTGGCGGCACTCCCTGGACTGTGGTTTTATTTCCTGTTCGAAGTGATGAACCCATGCTTCATCGCCTGTGACGTTGTTCGACAAAAAAATTGTCACGATCAGTCTCGTAACGCGCAAGCAATTCCGCGGAAATTCTTTGTATGGTCTTTTGTTGGGCGGCGAGAAACCCACATCTTTGAGTGCCCCAGCAAGTGGATGATTGTGCCAGCTCTACAGCTCTACCACCAGAGATGTCCAGCTGAGCAGCCTGGTGTTTGTTTGTGATCCGTCGAACATCTCGAATGAGTGTGTCCGCAGCCGGCCGTTGTGACCGAGCGGTTTTAGGAGCTTCAGTCCGGAACCGCGCTGCTGCTACGGTTGTAGGTTCGAATCCTGCCTCGGGCATGGATGTCTGTGATGTCCTTAAGTTAGTTTGGTTTAAGTAGTTCTAAGTTTAGGGGACTGATAACGTCAGATTTTAAGTCCCACAGCGCTTGGAGCCATTTGAAACATTTTTGAGAGTGTCCGCAAGTTCCAGCATTGCAGTACTCACAGCTGTGTACGGCCGGCACGCAGAAGATTGGATAGGTTTGCACGACATTATTGCGGCAATGAAAGATGCCCCAGCGACTCACTGCCAGGTCCCCGTAGACATTCGGCAACCGCCTATGAATATTTGCAATGCGCTGGTTTCCCGCCAAAAGAAGCTCAATGACAGCCTTCTGCTTGGACCGCACCTCCGCTACACACGCCATTTTGGAGGCTACGTATCAGAACGCCATGAAACTATAGAGGTTGGTTGTTTGATTTGGGGGAGGGGACCAATAATCGAGGTCATCTGTTCCATCGGATTGGAGGATGGGGAAGGAAGTCGGCCTTTACCTTTCAAAGAGACCATTCCGGAATTTGCCCGAAGTGTTTTAGGGAAATAACGAAAAACTTAAATCAGGATGGAGGGACGCAGGTTTGAATCGTCGTCATCCCGAATGCGAGTCCAGTATGCTAACCACTGCGCCACCTCGCCCGGTAACTATAGTGGCAGAAGTAGGAATATTTCACAATGTCCCGCGAGAAATTCCGCATATTTACTGGCCAAGAAAGGAAAATGTTACATTAGGTGTTGAACGGCCCTCGTATATTGCCACTGATTACTGTATAGGTTGTCCGCTTAGGTACATGGTGGCACCATTGTAACGACAGGGTGGGCTTAGTGGTTCTAGATCTACATAACATATTATAATAAATAGCAAACCTAACAATACCAGAAACAAGAGCGCTCCAGTAAACTTTGGTCCTCAATTGCATCGTTTTCGAGATACTTGCGAATATATTATTAACGCTCTGGCAATTATTTCAATATGAATAATTGCGCTAGTCAGTACAAATGTTTTTAGAATGTAAATTTTTACATAAAGTCATCATCTAATTGACCTGCAGTTTCACACATGGCCATGGCTGTGGAATGTGGTACATGCATGATGGGGCACCGGTGAGTTTTGCTTGTGACGTAAGACTAATGCGCGTACACAAGCTTGAACAAAAATATGGAAATACTACGAGAAATGGTAGTTTGAACATAACTGAAGATGCTAGCCAGGCCTGCAGGTTGTGCTATTTGTATCTGACGACGAACGGCACCCGTGCAATGCCCTCAATGTGTCAGTCGTGGAAAGAACAATATTCTGTGTAGTTGTGAGTGCATTATGTCGGAACCAAGTGAATTCGAACATGGGAAAATTGTTAGTGCTCGTACGATGGGTGCTTCCGTAAAGAAAAGTTCAGAAAATCTTTGAATATATATGCAAAGTTTATTGGAAGTCCCTAAACGCTCTGGTTCTCGAAAAATTGGGTAAATGCCTTTAGGTGACAGAAGTCATGTGACACCTCCTAAAATATTGTCGGACCTCCTTTTGCCCGGCATAGTGCAGCAACTGGACGTGGCATGGACTGCAATCGTTTGAAGTCCCTGCCGAAATTTTGAACCATGCTTCCTCTATACAGAGTGGTCCATTGATCGTGACCGGGCCAAATATCACACGAAATAAACGTCAAACAAAAAAACTACAAAGAACGAAACTTGTCTAGCTGGAAGGGGGAAACCAGATGGCGTTGCCATAGGTCAAACGGATGTCAACTGCGGTTTTTTAAATATGAACCCCTATTTTTATTACATATTCGTGTAGTACTTAAAGAAATATGAATGTTTTAGTTGGACCACTTTTTTCGCTTTGTAGTAGATAGCGCTGTAGGTTTTTTAAATTAAAATACAGAACGTAGATACGTTTGAACATTTTATTTCGGTTTTTCCAATGTGCTACAAGAGTGATTACCTGTAAGTACCACATTAATGCAATAAATGCTCAAAATGATGTCCATCAACCTCAATTCATTTGGCAATACATGTAACGACATTCCTCTCAACAGCGAGTACTTCGCCTTCCGTAATGTTCGCACATGCATTGACAGTGCGCTGACGCAGGTTGTCAGGCGTTGTCGGTGGATCACGATAGCAAATATCCTTCAACTTTCCCCACCGAAAGAAATCCTAGGACGTCAGATCCCGTGAACATGCGGGTCATGGTATGGTGCTTCGACGACACTAATCCACCTATCATGAAATATGCTATTCAATACAGCTTCAACCGCACGCGAGCTATGTGCCGGATATCCATCATGTTGGAAGTAAATCGCCATTCTGTCATGCAGTGAACATCTTGTAGTAACATCGGTAGAACATTACGTAGGAAATCAGCATACATTGCACCATTTAGATTGCCATCGATAAAATGGGGGCCAATTATCCTTCCTCCCATAATGCCGCACCATACATTAACCCGCCAAGGCCGCTGATGATATCCGTTCGACCTATGGCAGCGCCATCTAGCGGGCCAACCATAGCGCCATCTGGTTTCCCCCTTCAAGCTAGACACTTTTCGTTCTTTGTAGTATTTTCGTTTGATGCTTATTTCGTGAGATATTTGGCCCGGTCACTATCAATGGACCACCCTGTACAGCCGTCCATAATTGCGAAACTGTTGCTGGTGCAAGATTTTGTGAGCGAACTGACCTCTCGGTTATGTCCATAAATATTCGAAGGGATTGATGTAGGGCATTTTGGGTGGCCAAATCATTCGCTCGTACTGTCCAGAAAGTTCTTCAAAGTAGTTGTGAACAGTTGTAGCCAGGTGACATGGCGCAGCCGATATGGTCACGAGCCCAGGAGAGGCGCTGGAAGCGATGTCAAATGTTGCCAGCAAAGACACTCAAGTCGGTCATCTGCTGCCATTGCCCATCAACAGAAAATTTCGCTGCACTGTCCTAATGGATACGTTCGTCGTACGTCCCCCAGTGATTTCTGCGGTTATTTCACGCAGTGTTGCGTGTCTGTTAGCGCTGACAACTCTACGCAAAACCCGCTTCTCTCGGCCGTTAAGTGGACACCATCGGCCACTGCGTTGTCTGTGGTGAGAGGTAATGCCTGAAATTTGGTATTCTCGACACCCTATTGGCATTGTGGATTTCGAAATATACGAGGTGCATTCAAGTTCTAAGGCCTCCGATTTTTTTTCTCCGGACTGGAAAGAGATAGAAACATGCGCATTGTTTTAAAATGAGGCCGCGTTCATTGTCAATACGTCCCAGAGATTGCAGCACCGTACGGCAGATGGAATTTTACCGCCAGCGGCGAGAATGAGAACTGTTTTAAATAAAATGGCGACGTTTTCCTTACTTGAACAGCGTGCAATCATTCGTTTTCTGAATTTGCGTGGTGTGAAACCAATTGAAATTCATCGACAGTTGAAGGAGACATGTGGTGATGGAGTTATGGATGTGTCGAAAGTGCGTGTGACAACAATTCGAAACAACCTCGGGCTCGCACAAGCCGGTCTGACGACATGATCGAGAAAGTGGAGAGAATTGTTTTGGGGGATCGCCGAATGACTGTTGAACAGATCACCTCCAGAGTTGGCATTTCTGTGGGTTCTGTGCACACAATCCTGCATGACGACCTGAAAATGCGAAAAGTGTCATCCAGGTGGGTGCCACGAATGCCGACGGACGACCACATGGCTTCCCGTGTGGCATGTTGCCAAGCAATGTTGACGCGCAACGACAGCACGAATGGGACTTTCTTTTCGTCGGTTGTGACAATGGATGAGACTTGGATGCCATTTTTCAATCCAGAAACAAAGCGCCAGTCAGCTCAATGGAAGCACACAGATTCACCGCCACCAAAAAAATTTCGGGTAACCGCCAGTGCTGAAAAAATGATGGTGTCCATGTTCTGGGACAGCGAGGGCGTAATCCTTACCCATTGCGTTCCAAAGGGCACTACGGTAACAGGTGCATCCTACGAAAATGTTTTGAAGAACAAATTCCTTCCTGCACTGCAACAAAAACGTCCAGAAAGGGCTGCGCGTGTGCTGTTTCACCAAGACAACGCGCCCGCGCATCGAGCAAACGTTACGCAACAGTTTCTTCGTGATAACAACTTTGAAGTTATTCCTCATGCTCCCTACTCACCTTACGTGGCTCCTAGTGACTTTTGGCTTTTTCCAACAATGAAAGACACTCTCCATGGCCGCACATTCACCAGCCGTGCTGCTATTGCCTCAGCGATTTTCCAGTGGTCAAAACAGACTCCTAAAGAAGCCTTCGCCGCTGCCGTGGAATCTGGCGTCAGCGTTGTGAAAAATGTGTACGTCTGCAGGGCGATTTCGTCGAGAAGTAACGCCAGTTTCATCGATTTCGGGTGAGTAGTTAATTAGAAAAAAAATCGGAGGCCTTAGAACTTGAATGCACCTCGTAGAATTCACTAACAATTTCCGAAGTGGCATGTCCTATGCATCTAGCTGCAACTACCATTCCGTGTTCAAAGTCTGTTAACTCCCGTCGTGCAGCCATAATCACGTCGGCACCTTTGCACATCAATCACTCGAGTACAAATGACAAGTCCCCCAATGCACTGCTCTTTTATATCTTGTCTACACCTCCATCTGTATATGTACTTATCGCTGTCCCGTGACTTTTGTCACCTCAGTGTTTAGGCAAGTTGCGCGCTGTGAGTAACGCTCCGTCAAGATACAAAAACCTACACAGTTTCGAACTTTAATATACGACTTACTGCGTTAAACCTTTAAGGTAGGATTATATCTCTTGAAGAGTAGATTATGACAGCAACATTATTGCGTTCAGTCAATAATTATATGAAATGTGGATGATCAAATTTTTGTTTCCCTGCAAGCCTTTCGACAGGTTACCTGCAACTGTCTGTGTGCACTGTTTTAGCAGGTTAATGATATATTTTATACATCTACATCCATACTCCGCAGGCCACCTGACGGTGTGTGGCGGAGGGTGCCTTGAGTACCTCTATCGGTTCTCCCTTCTATTCCATCCTGGTATTGTTCGTGGAAAGAAAGATTGTCGGTATGCCTCTGTGTGGGCTCTAATCTCTCTGATTTTATTCTCATGGTCTCTTCGCGAGATATACGTAGGAGGGAGCAATATACTGCTTGACTCCTCGGTGAAGGCATGTTCTCGAAACTTTAACAAAAGCCCGTACCGAGCTACTGAGCGTCTCTCTTGCAGAGTCTTCCACTGGAGTTTATCATCTCCGTAACGCTTTCGCGATTACTAAATGATCCTGTAGATAAGCGCGCTACTCTCCGTTGGATCTTCTCTATCTCTTCCACCAACCCTACCTGGTACGGATCCCACACCGGTGAACAATATTCAAGCAGTGGGCGAACAAGTGTACTGTAACCTACTTCCTTTGTTTTCGTTTCGAACTGCATTTCCTTAGGATTCTTCCAATGAATCTCAGTCTGGCATCGGCTTTACCGACGATTAATTTTGTATGGTCATTCCATTTTAGATCACTCCTAATGCCTACTCCCAGATAATTTATGGAATTAACTGCTTCCAGTTGCTGACCTGCTATATTTTAGCTAAATGATAAGGGATCTTTCTTTCTATGTATTCGCAGCAGATAACACTTGTCTACATTGAGATTCAATTGCCATTCCCTGCACCATGCATCAATTGGTTGCAGATCCTCCTGCATTTCAGTACAGTTTTCCGTTGTTACAACCTCTCGATATACTACAGCATCATCCGCAAAAAGCCTCAGTGAACTTTCGATGTATCCACAAGGTCATTTATATATATTGTGAATAGCAACGGTCCTACGACACTCTCCTGCGGCACACCTGAAATCACTCGTACTTCGGAAGACTTCTCTCCATTGAGAATGACATGCTGCGTTCTGTTATCTAGGAACTCTCCAATCCAATCACACAATTGGTCTGATAGTCCATATGCTCTTACTTCGTTCGTTAAACGACTGTGGGGAAGTGTATCAAACGCCTTGCGGAAGTCAAGAAACACGGCATCTATCTGCGAACCCGTGTCTATGGCCCTCTGAGTCGCGTGGACGAATAGCGCGAGCTGGGTTTCACATGATCGTCTTTTTCGAAACCCATGCTTATTCCTACAGAATAGATTTCTAGTCTCCAGAAAAGTCATTACACTCGAACATAATACGTGTTCCAAAATTCTACAACCGATCGACGTTAGAGATATAGGTCTATAGTTCTGCACATCTGTTCGACGTCCCTTCTTGAAAACGAGGATGACATGTGCCCTTTTCCAATCTTTTGGAACGCTACGCTCTTCTAGAGAGCTACGGTACACCGCTGCAAGAAGGGGGGCAAGTTCGTTCGCGTACTCTGTGTAAAATCGAACTGGTATCCCATCAGGTCCAGCGGCCTTTCCTCTTTTGAGCGATTTGAGTTGTTTTTCTATACCTCTGTCATCTATTTCGATATCTACCATTTTGTTATCTGTTCGACAATCTAGAGAAGGAACTACAGTGCAGTCTTCTTCTGTGAAACACCTTTGGAAAAAGACATATAGTATTTCGGACTGTGCGGCTGTTCCCGGCGGAGGTTCGAGTCCTCCCTCGGGCATGGGTATGTGTGTTTGTCCTTAGGATAATTTAGGTTAAGTAGTGTGTAAGCTTAGGGACCGATGACCTTAGCAGTTAATTCCCATAAGACTTCACACACATTTCAACATTTGAGTATTTCGGCCTTTAGTCTGTCATCCTCTGTTTCAGAACCATTCTGGTCACGGAGTGTAGGGCCATTTTGTTTTGCTCCACCTACCGCTTTGATATAAGACCAAAATTTCTTAGGATTTTCTGCCAAGTCGGTACATAGAACTTTACTTTCGAATTCGCTGAACGCGTCTCGCATAGCCCTCCTCACACTACATTTCGTTTCGTGTAATTTTTCTTTGTGTGCAAGGCTTTGGCTACGTTTATGTTTGCTGTGATGTTCCCTTTGCTTCCGTAGCAGTTTCCTAACTCGGTTTCTCAAAAAAATGTGTGTGAAATCTTATGGGACTTAACTGTAAGGTCATCAGTCCCTAAGCTTACACACTATGTAACCTAAATTATCCTAAGGACAAACACACACACCCATGCCCGAGGGAGAACTCGAACCTCCGCCGGGACCAGTCACACAGTCCATGACTGCAGCGCCTTTAACTCGGGTTCTGCAAGGGCCCTGGAAACAATGCGTCCCGGTGTATTTGTTGACAGAACATTTCTCTATGATCAGCAGGCGCAATATTTCGGCGAGCAATCCAGTCGGCGTCATCAGGTGGGCTATAGTTCATCATCATTATAGTCCAAACTATTCCACTGCTGGCCGATTTCGGCACGTCTGGATCTAGTGCAGGACATTGTCGTTTGCAGCGCGGACGACTGGGAGTAAACGACTTTTAGGCGTGGACGCCGCGTTGTACCGAATGTCGTTCCTTTCCTGCGGACCGTCGGTTGGCCCTGCGGGGAGGCTGTAAAACACTGTGAGGAATTTTCAGGGCGGCCGCGACAGAATGTGGGCGGAGTTTGAGAGACGGGTCTGGGCGTCGGCTTTGGCGACGGCGACAGCGTCTGCGCTGGTATTGAGCGCGCCGTTAGGCATTCAGCGGGCGTCGACCGCCGCGACGCGCCGCGCAGGTCCGCGCCTCACGCCCGCCGCTCGATCAAATGGATCGATCATTACTTTCGACTTCTTTCATCACTGGCGGCGCCGCGTCGCGCCCTGTCCCCGGGGACCAACTTTCTGCCCTCCAGCCGAGAATCTTTGTGACGTTTAACGCGCCGAGGTCGTCGCGCCAGACGAGACAGCCTCGCTCGAAGTTGCTCGCCGTTGTCGATGACTCAACCAGTGAGAGGTCACGGCCATTTGGAAGTCGAGGGCTGCTCGACTGAATGGATACAGAGAGGGCAAATTGGCGGTACACTGGGCAGCGAGTCTACATCTACATTTATACTCCGCAAGCCACCCAACGGTGTGTGGCGAAGGGCACTTTACGTGCCACTGTCATTACCTCCCTTTCCTGTTCCAGTCGCGTATGGTTCGCGGGAAGAACGGCTGCTGGAAAGCCTCCGTGCATGCTCGAATCTCTCTAATTTTACATTCGTGATCTCCTCAGGAGGTATAAGTAGGGGGAAGCAATATATTCGTTACCTCATCCAGAAACGCATCCTCTCGAAACCTGGACAGCAAGCTACACTTCGATGCAGAGTGCCTCTCTTGCAAATTCTGCCAGTTGAGTTTGCTAAACATCTCCGTAACGCTATCACGGTTACCAAATAACCCTGTGACGAAACGCGCCGCTCTTCTTTGGAACTTCTCTATCTCCTCTGTCAACCCGACCTGGTACGGGTCCCACACTGATGAGCAATAATCAAGTATAGGTCGAACGAGTACTTTGTAAGCCACCTCCTTTGTTGATGGACTACATTTTCTAAGGACTCTCCCAATGAATCTCAACCTGGCACCCGCCTTACCAACAATTAATTTTATATGATCATTCCACTTCAAATCGTTCCACACGCATACTCCCAGATATTTTACAGAAGTAACTGATACCAGTGTTTGTTCCGCTGTCATATAATCATACAACAAAGGATCCTTCTCTCTATGGTCCCTGTTGCACACTGGTTCTACCATACGCGATCCGAAACAGCTTGAAATCGTTTGGGAATTTAGTACCGTTCGTACTTCATTTTCGCGCATGGTGTTTTGATCGCTTTTCACATGGCGTGCTGCAAATCGTCGGAGCTCTTATTTTCTCCTTTTGCACAAGAGCAGTCGTTCCTTTTATATCTACATTCATACTATACAAACCACTGTGAAGTCCACAGCAGGGGGTACTTAACATTTTGCCACAGGTTACGCTTTCTTTCCATTCCAGTCCCGCATGGGTCGCGGGATAGAGTGACCTCTTAAATGTTTCTCTGCGTAATGTAATTAATTTAATCTTGTTCTCATAATCCCTAAAGCCGTGGCCGGGCGCGGTGGCCGAGCGGTTCTAGGCGCTACAGTCCGGAACCGCGCAACTGCTACGGTCGCAGGTTCGAATCCTGCCTCGGGCATGGATGTGTGTGATGTCCTTAGGTTAGTTAGGTTTAAGTAGTTCTAAGTTCTAGGGGACTGATGACCATAGATGTTAAGTCCCATAGTGCTCAGAGCCATTTTAACCATTTTGAACCCTAAAGCCGTCGGCACACAGGACGCGTTAGCTAATGTTGCTGTGGTGCTCTCCTAGTCTTGTGACGTCACTTATTACTATTTCACGCTGAGGAGCCGTTCCGTCGGGTGAAACACAAAGTAAGTACTGCGGTATTGCAGCGACGTGCCACGTAAAGTAGAACCAGTAGGGAGGAAGAACGCTCCCTATATAAGGAGCAGAAAGTTGAGGCCATGTTGTGTTTATCGTGTTCAGTAGAAGCCCATATTAGAATACTAGGTGGGGCCTTACGTTATACCTTGTACTCCATGAATATACAAGGTGTTACAAAAAGGTACGGCCAAACTTTCAGGAAACATTCCTCACACACAAATAAAGGAAAAAATGTTATGTGGACGTGTGTCCGGAAATGCTTAATTTCCATGTTAGAGTTCATTTTAGTTTCGTCAGTATGTACTGTAATTCCTCGATTCACCGCCATGATTTCATACGGGATACTCTACCTGTGCTGCTAGAACATGTGCCTTTACAAGTACGACACAACATGTGGTTCGTGCACGATGGAGCTCCTGCACATTTTAGTCGAAGTGTTCGTACGCTTCTGAACAACAGATTCGGTGACCGATGGATTGGTAGAGGCGGACCAATTCCATGGCCTCCACGCTCTCCTGACCTCAACCCTCTTGACTTTCATTTATGGGGGCATTTGAAAGCTCTTGTCTACGCAACCCCGGTACCAAATGTAGAGACTCTTCGTGCTCGTATTGTGGACGGCTCTGATACAATACGCAATTCTCCAGGGCTGCATCAGCGCATCAGGGATTCCATGCGACGGAGGGTGGATGCATGTATCCTCGCTAACGGAGGACATTTTGAACATTTCCTGTAACAAAGTGTTTGATGTCACGCTGGTACGTTCTGTTGCTGCGTGTTTCCATTCCATGATTAATGTGATTTGAAGAGAAGTAATAAAATGAGCTCTAACATGGAAAGAAAGCGTTTCCGGACAGATGCCCACATAACATATTTTCTTTCTTTGTGTGTGAGGATATGTTTCCTGAAAGTTTGGCCGTTCCTTTTTGTAACACCCTGTATGTGCTCTTTCCTAAGCAATAGCACATTGAATGTTTCGAGATCGAATCGTTATGGTGCGATTTGTTGTAATAGAACAATGGAAAACGTCTATTGGTGGTAAAAGATTTTGCTTATTTATTTATTATAACTTTGTAACTCGCGTGCTATGATAATACGCCGTTTTAAGACAACGGCACATTGAAGATTCATTAAAAATCTGTAATTCTTGTCAGGATTTCTTATAACTAAATGTAAATTAATAACATTTCGGCAATTAAAGCCTATGAAAGAGTATAGTATTAAATTCAATGTCGCTTATCATGACACCACAGCCTACTGTAGTGGGTAGAGGCACCAAGTTACTAAACAGAGGTTGGGTCGGAAAAGGGTTCGAATCTTGCTGTATCTTTTTATTTTCACATTCGTGTTTTCTAAAAGGTTATGAGACTTTATTGAGAAATTAGTAAAAATAATTTCTTTAGTACTTGATGTAATGTAAATATAAGTATGTTTTCTGTCAGCACTGAATTTATTCGTTTTTGCGAACTTTCATAAGCTGATGTCCTTGCTGACTGGACGTGTGTCTTTCCTTTTTGTCTTATGTTCACAGATATTGAAGTTTTTATTTATGTATACCATAGACACAACAACATGACTAGCTTATGGACAAGGGAGGAAATGTGCGTTGTAATAGAGCTAATGCGGGAATTTTGCGCGCCCATTTTCGTGAACAAATTGTATTGCTTGTGAGCCAAATGAAGTCGGTAAATGCCACACGTCAACCAGCTCGTCCGACGGCGAATCCGAGTGCGGACGACGTTAGCTGCCTCATTCCTTTTGCCGTTTTAAGGAATGGGTTGAGGATTGAGATAGATCTGAATTAACTGACAGCAGCAACTCCCGTCGGGTTTGAAACAGAAGTCATTGTCAAGGCGTGTCAATCCTGTCGTGTCGCTACTGGTTAGTAATTTCTCACAGACACTGTACTTATTTAATATTACTTGGCTGCGAGCGATACAACATTCCTGGCTGATTTTTGGAGGCAGGTTGCGCAACACCTCTATACAATACATAAATAATCCCAAGAAGTTGAAAGGAGACCTTCAGCGAGTTCGTCCAACAGAAGTTGCGGCGGATGTTGTTCTTTCGCACAAAACGGGTGCAAGACCGCACACCAGCCACTTCATCAATAGTAAAATTTGCAAAAACTGGCTGGAACGCCTTGCCGCATCCACCATATAGCCCCGACATTGTACCATCAGACTTCTATCCATTCGACCCAACCGGAGAATCTCATCAGGGGCGTAACTTTGAATGTGCGGAGAATTTGAAAAATTCTATGTGCCAGGGACAGAGTAAGCAGGCCCATGACTTTTACTACACAGGTATGAATGCGCGTTGTCTCCAGGTAGAAGTGATTGTTTTGGAAAGTGACAGATTGATCGTGAATGTTGTAGTTGTTATCCTATGTACATGGCATTTACTTTTCTTGTAAAGTAAAAAAAGAAAAAATTGGAGACTTGACTTTCTAACTGCACCTCGTACACGGGATGAACAAAAGTATTGGAGTATCAAGAACGGAACACATTAGCATGCCTAATACGGTGTAGGAATCCCGTTGGAATTTAAAACATCTTCCAGTCATCTCGGAATGGATAAGTACAAGTCGCATGTGGTTTTCAAGGGAATGTCACACCATTCTTCCTGCAAAGCAGTGGTAACATGGTTCAAATGGTTCGGAGCACTATGGGACTTAACATCTGAGGTCATCAGCCCATAGAACTTAGAACTACTTAACCCTAACTAACCTAAGGACATCACTCACATCCATACCCGAGGCAGGATTCGAACCTGCGACAGTCGCGGTCGTGCGGTTCCAGACTGTAGCGCATAGAACCGCTCGGCCAGCAATGGTAAGTTAAGGTCACGATGATGGAGATGGAAAGCGATCACGCACCCTTCTGTCCAAAGTAGAGCACAAAGGCTCAATAATGTTGAGATTCTGTGAGTGTCGTGGCCAGTGGAGATGGGACAATTCCTCCCCATGCTCACAAAATCGCTCCTGGACGACGGGAGCTATGTCATCAAGGGACCTGTCTTCTTGGATTACAGCATCCCCATTGCAGAACATACATTTTACGGTGGGATGACATCATCAGGCAGATTGGTCACATAATCGTTGGCAGTAATGCGACTCATGGAGCCCATGAAATGCCACGATGTGGCTGCCCAAATTGTCACCGAACCCCCCGCCATGTTTCACTCTTCCGACGTAAACTAGGCGAGAACTTGGATACAGTGTGAAACAAGACTCATTTGACCAAATTACATTCTTCCCTTTCTCCATAATCCAATTTTTATTGCTTCGGTGTCGTGTTTTCCCGTTAGAGGTATTTGCGTCAGTGATGAGTGGTTTTCAAAGTGCAAGAAATGGTTCAAATGGCTCTGAGCACTATGGGACTTAACATCTTGCCCGAGGTAGGATTCGAACCTGCGACCGTAGGGGTCGCGCGGTTCCAGGCTGTAGCGCCTAGAACCGCTCGGCCACTCCGGCCGGCTTGAAAGTGCAGTTAGTCCGCAGCTCGTGGTCGTGTGGTAGCGTTCTCGCTTCCCGCGCCCGGGTTCCCGGGTTCGATTCCCGGCGGGGTCAGTGATTTTCTCTGCCTCGTAATGACTGGGTGTTGTGTCATGTCCGTAGGTTAGTTAGGTTTAAGTAGTTCTAAGTTCTAGGGGACTGATGACCATAGATGTTAAGTCCCATAGTGCTCAGAGCCATTTTGAACCATTTTTTTGAAAGTGCAGTTAGCCCTGCAATTCTGTGCTTATGGAACGCCCTTCGTGTTGTTTCGGCGCAGACGGGGTTCCCGAGTGCGACATTCACTTCTGCAGCGACTTTTGCAACTGTCGTCCTCTTCTTTTTCATCACAATCCTCTCAATGACAGTGGGTGACGGCCACACAACACACAGTTTCGCCCGCGTTGTGTCGTAGCGGATGATGTTTTTACGCCTTCCCTGTATACGGTATAAATCTTTGAAACAGGCCTCTTGGAATACCAAACTCTTCGGCTCCATTGGTTACGGAAGCGCCCACCATAAGTACAGGGCGAGTCAAAATTCCTTGGAGTCCTTCGTAAGTTGGAAGATTTAAGGGAAAAGTGAAATGTGATAATGGGAACATAGGTTTGATGTCATTCATGGCCACCATCTTGAAATCCACCATTTTGGATTGAAGTCATTTTTTTGTAAATGGGAAGGGGGGTGTATGACACATCAAATAACACTCGCTTGAGCTCTGGAACTGAGTGGTGTAATTTGTTTTTGTCTATCTCGTACAGTTTAGATGTTATTAATGTTCATAGTTGGGAAATTACCTTCATACCGACTGCTACAACACATGTTCCACATGTCCATCCCGTGCAATGCACAACTGTAGTCGCCGCAACCACTCTGACTGCTCTCGGAGGAGAGTGTCTCCTGCAATTTGGTCACAGGCGTGTTGTATGGGTTCCTCCAGGTGCCTCAAATCACGGATGCTCTCAGCGTACACTATCTGCTTAAGATGTCCCCATAGCAAAAAAACAAGGGGCGTTAAGTAAGGGGATCTGGGCGGCCACTCCACGGGACCACGGCGACCAGTCCTCTTCCCTGGCAGTTGTTCCTCCAACCATTCACGAACACCAATGCCACAGTGTGGAGGGGCTCCATCGTGCTGAAAATAAGATGGGAAAATGCAGTCAGCGTTCGGTGTGGAAGCGAACACAAGGTCCTGCAGCAGCATCAGATACTGTGCTGCAGTTAAGGTGTTGTAAATGAAAAATGACCCAATGATAGGGTGTCCGATATGCCACAGCACTCCATCACCTTCGCTGGACTATGTTCTCGAATTGGGGCAGCCCAGTTCGGATTTGCGTCACTCCATCGACAATTATGTCGATTAACCTCCCCATTCAAAGTGAAATACGCTGAACGGTATGCCCTTGGCAAACGAAGGATACAGTTCGTGTTGTTCAGTAGCCCACAGGCTGAACTCCAACCGGCGATCAGGGTCATCCTAGTTTAGTCGATGTTGCATCTGCAGCTTCTAAGGATGCCATTTATTGGTGTGCAATATCCGGACAATGGAGGTTTGGCTTATTCCACATGTTAGGGCCACACGACGGGTACTTTGTTTAGGACTTTTCACAAACGACGCAACAACAGCAGTTGCAGTTTCCTCATTGGTGGCAGTCCTTGGTCGCCCACTACGTGCCCTATCGTGAACAGAGCCCGTCTCCCGGAATTTGGTGCTCACGTGAGCCACCGTGCTCTGGGATACCGGGTCTCTGTCTGGGTGCCATCTGTTGTTGTCAGCTGATATTGTTCGGTAGCTGCGTTCCCCTGATATAAGGATGATTTCGATCTTCTGTTCACGTGTCAGACCCATTTTAGATTACCTGGAACAAAGAGAGACATGAGTCGGTACCAAGGTAGCTTTGAGCATTAATAACTTCTAAACTGTACAAGATAGGCAAAAACAAATTACGCCACTCAATTCCAGAGCTCAAGCGAGTGTTACTAGATGTGTCATACACCCCCCCCCCCCCAATTTAAAAAAATGACTTGAATCCAAAATGGCGGATTTCAAGATGGTGGCCATGAATGACATTCACTCCAAAAGTTGCGGCCCCACGTCAAACCTATGTTCCCATCATCTTCTTCTCTTCTTCACGCGATCAGGCCCAGAGGACCGCGCGCCACCACAGTTAGAGCTCTCCATCCATCTCTGTCTTCTGCTATCTGTCTCCAGTTTTCCGTGACTCCCAGCTGCAACAGGTCTTCTCTCACTTCATCGATGCACCTCTTTCTAGGTCTTCCCACTGGTCTGCTGCCTGACGGGATCCAGTCCATTGTGATTTTGGGCCATCTTGTTGCCTCCATTCTAACAACATGTCCAGCCCATTGCAGTCTTTTGCTTCTCATCACTCCCAAGATGTTAGGCTCCATGTACAGCTCTTCTAATTCAACGTTATGGCGTCTTCTCCATTCTCCAGTAGTCTGATCTCTGACTGGTCCAAATATTTTCCTGAGGACTTTCCTTTCAAATGTTAGCAGTCGCTTAAGGTCTTGTTTTCGAGTGCTCCAGGTTTGAGAACCGTAAAGTACTACTGGCATTATTAATGTCTTATACAACCGTAGCTTTAGTTATTGCGAGACACTTCTACATTTTAATATAGGGTCTAGAGAGTGATAGCATCTGCTTCCCACCTGCAGTCGTGCTTTTGTCTCTGTTTCAGTTGATGTTACTTCTGTCAAAAATGATCCAAGGTATTTGAACTCTTTCACATGTTTATACATGGTGTTGTTCACAATTAAATCTTGAGAGTTCTGGATCTTTCTTCCTATGGTCATATACTCTGTCTTTTCAGAGCTAATTTGTAGACCGATCCTAGCTGCCAATAACTCCAAGGTCTGGATACTTCTCTTCAGATCTTCTTGTGTGCATGCTAATAGTGCAATGTCGTCTGCATAGGCCAGATATGTAATGTGTTCATTACCAATTTGAATGCCCTCGATGTTTTCTTTGTTGAAATCCCGCATTACCTTCTCGAGTGCCAGGTTGAAGAGGACAGGTGATAGCCCATCTCCTTGGCGTAATCCTGTTACAACTTGGAAGCTTTCTGTCATTTGATTGCCTACTTTAACGTTAAGTTTTGTGTCATTTAGGCATACCTCTACCAGTTTGACCAACTTCTTTGGTATACCAAACTCTGTCATAGTTCTAGTCAGGCTAGGTCTATGTATACTGTCGTAAGCCATCTTGAAGTCTACAAACAGGAGGTGTATCTCTCGTCCGTATTCGTGCATTTTTTCACAGACCTGTTTTAGGACAAAAATCTGGTCCGTGGTTGATCGCCCTGCCTGGAAACCTCCTTGGTATTCTCCAATTATGTCTGTTGCTATAGGTTTTATTCGTTCTAATAGGCAGTTGGAGAAGATCTTATAACAGGTGTTGAGTAGCGCTATGCCCCTGTAGTTGTCACATACGGATTTGTCTTTCTTTTTATATATGGGGCATATCACATCTACCTTCCATTCCTCTGGTATTTCATGTTTTACCCAAATTTGCTCGATTAGCTTGTGGATTTTCAAACAGAGGATTTCGTCTCCAGCCTTGAGAAGTTCAGCAGGAATACCGTCCTCACCTGGACTTTTACCATTCTTAAGGTTTTTAATCTGGTTCCTTATCTCTTCAATGATGGGTGGAGGATATTCTGGGTCTACTGTTACTGGCTCATCAAACTCGAGTAGTTCGGTTGGTTCATCAGAGTTTAGTAATTCTCTGAAGTATTCCATCCATCTTCTTCCAATTTTTTGATCTCCTGTTAACATTCTTCCATTGGCATCTTTTATGAATCTGTGTTGATGGTATGTCCCTCCTTTAAAACTTTTCACTTTTCTATAAAGTTCTTTATACCTATTTCCATGAAAGTCTTGTTCAGCTTCCTCCATGATACTTGTAACATATTTTCTCTTTGCTTTCCTCAATGTGTCTTGGGTCTGCCGTCGTGTTTCATCAAACTTCGACTTTTCTTCTTCTTGCATATTGCTTTGTATCCACAGTAGTTTGGCCCGTTGTCTCTCCCTGATAGCTCCCTCACACTCCTCATTGAACCACACTCTTTTTCCCCTAGTTCGCTTCGGAATTACTTCTTGGGCTGTTTCTTTAATGGTCTCTGCAATCGCCTTCCAGTTCTGATCTACCACAGTATCTCCTTCCTCTTCATTCAAAGCCTCAAAACGGTTTGTTAGTGCTATCTTGAAAGTTCTTCTTATATTATCTTCAGTGAGACTCTCATTGTCATATCGAGTGACTCTTTGCATTCTTTTGTGCTTCCTGGGTCTCCATATTGTTTTCATCCTTCCTCTGACAAGGAAGTGGTCTGATCCACATTCCGCACCTCTTGCCGTTCTAACATTTTGTATCCACTTCTTTATTCTCTTCTCTACAATTAGGTGGTCAATTTGGTTCACTGATGTTCCCATCATCACATTTCAATTTTCCCTTCTATCTTCCAACTTATGAAGGTGTCAAAGGACTTTTGACCCGCCCTGTAAAGCAAATTGCCCACGTTCGAACTCACCTGGCTCCGGCATACTCCACTCACAAGTATACAGAACACTACTCTTACCACGCTGACACTTGCAACGTATAGAGAACATAGCACAGGCGCCTGTCGTGGTCAAACACGAGGGTTGTCCAGAAAGTAAGTTCCGATCGGCCGTGAAATGAAAACCGCAGTGAAAATCAGAAACGTATTATTTGCAAGAATTAGCTACACCTTCCAACTACTTCTCTACATTTGTTGTAGCGTTGTATCAACTGTATAATAGCCTCGCCGTAGAAGACAGTCGCCTGTGCATTACGCCTAATCTCTACGCTGGGCTGCAGCTCGTTGTCTATGCCCAGATGTCTTCATAGCCAGCGGTTCATGCGAGCAGAGGTGAAAATCACACTGGTCTGTATGGTGAATGATAAAGCACTCCCTTCGGGAGGACGACGGTTCAGTCCCGCGTCCGGCCATCCTGATTTAGATTTTCCGTCATTTCCCTAAATCGCTCCAGGCAAATGAGGGGATGGTTTCTTTGAAAGGGCACGGCCGACTTCCTTCCCTGTCCTTCCCTAATCGGATGAGACCGATCACCTCGCTGTCTGGTCTCCACCCCAAAACAACCCAACCCCGACCCAAAACACTCCCGATCGAAAACGCTGCAAAAGCTTATTTATTCCCCGCAGTGTGCGACCGAGAACCGTCATGAAGAAGGAAATGTATGGCAGTTAGGTTATGTGTGGTTGCTTAAAATCAGGCGAAATCTCTCGGAAGACACCCATACATGGCGGGGGACACTATTTTCTAGGCGTCTTTACGTGCTCACTTTCCGCTCAGAACTGCGAAGTGCAATGTGACGCTATCGACGGAGATACTAGAGACACAGCCCAAAACATCTGTGCAAAGCTTCATCGGTTTGTCACTGTGGTTTCCATTTCGCTTCCGATCAGAACTTACATTATGGACACCCCTCGTACAATAGCGCAACATGGAAGAGTCGCTAGCATCTGCATTTATGTTCAAACACGAATTTCTCGCAGTGTTTTTATAGTTTTGTTAAAAAAAAATGGCTCTGAGCACAATGGGACTTAACATCTATGGTCATCAGTCCCCTAGAACTTAGAACTACTTAAACTTAACTAACCTAAGGACAACAGACAACACCCAGCCATCACGAGGCAGAGAAAATCCCTGACCCCGCCGGGAATCGAACCCGGGAACCCGGGCGTGGGAAGCGAGAACGCTACCGCACGACCACGAGATGCGGGCCCATAGTTTTGTCCAGCCCCTGTATTTCCCCAGTGAGCTTTTCTGATGAACAGTCATTTGTGGCTGTGCGATCGGACAATGTCGGGTTAGGTTCGTCAGATGAGGCGAATGGTTTAAACAGTATAATGTTAGCACACAGAGGCGGACTTTTGTCGGAAGGAATCCTGTTGTGTGCGGAGATACAGTCTGGCCTTTTGAGTGTGGTTGGAGGCCGAGGAAGCTCGGAGTCGGTGCGCCTCAGCCAGAATCCTTTGGCTGGGGATCCGTTTTGTGCCGGCAGAACTGCTGATGCGCGGGGGATGGGCGCGCCTGGAAATTGACGTATCTTATCTGGGGCTATCTGCAGGCGGAGGGAGCGGCGGCGGCGGCGGCGGCGGCGTCTGCGCTACCGTCCCGTCTGTCTGGCGAAAGGGCCAGCCGGGTAACAGAATTATGGCCCCCGCTCTCTCAGCGTCTTTTATATTTTGTGGGCCGACAGCGACGGCACGGCATGCCGGCGCGAGGGGGAGGCGCGGCGCCCGAGAGGAAATCCGTGTTTGTCTTGGCGCAGGGCTGTTCTCCTCGGCCTGAGTTCGCCGCCACGGCGTGAGTAGGCCTCGTCAGGTGGCTTCCAGGCTCTCGTTTCGGGGCAGCGGCGGGAATCAGCTGCATTAAGTAAACGTAGGACACACTGAACCCGAACTCCACTCACAAAATTTCTGAGTTTGTTCAGGGATACTTTCTCACTTTGTACACAGATATTTTCTGAGTTTGTACAGGGATATTTTCTAAGTTTGTTCAGAGATATGCTCTGAGTATATGTGAGGGACTCGCGGAGTCCTGTGCTTCCTTAGGGAGTAATTGCATTTCGTTCGATTTCTTAATCCCGTTTATCTTTGGATTAGTATTGTGCAGAAAGTACACTACTGGCCATTAAAATTGCTACACCACGAAGATGGCGTGCTACAGACGCGAAATTTAACCGACAGGAAGAAGATGCTGTGATATGCAAATGATTAGCTTTTCAGAGTATTCACACAAGGTTCGCGCTGGTGGCGACACCTACAACGTGCTGAGATGAGGAAAGTTTCCAACCGATTTCCCAAACACAAACAACAGTTGACCGGCGTTGCCTGGTAAAACGTCGTTGTGATGCCTTGTGTAAGGAGAAGAAATGCGTACCATCACGTTTCCGACTTTGATAAAGGTCGGATTGTAGCCTATCGCGGTTGCAGTATATCGTATTGCGACATTGCTGCTCGCGTTGGTCGAGATCCAATGACTGTTAGCAGAATATGGAATCGGTGGTTTCAGGAGGGTAATACGGAACGCCATGCTGGATACCAACGGCCTCGTATCACTAGCAGTCGAGATGACAGGCATCTTATCCGCATGGCTGTAACGGATCGTGCAGCCACGTCTCGACCCCTGAGTCAACATATGGGGAGGTTTGGAAGACAACAACCATCTGCACGAACAGTTTGACGACGCTTGCAGCAGCATGGACTGTCAGCTCGGAGACCATGGTTGCGGTTACCCTTGACTCTGCATCACAGACAGGAGCGCCTGCGATGGTGTACTCAACGACTAACCTGGGTGCACGAATGGCAAAACGTCATTTTATCGGATGAATCCATGTTCTGTTTACAGCGTCATGATGGTCGCATCCGTGTTCGGCGACATTGCGGTGAACGCACATTGGAAGCGTGCATTCGTCATCGCCACACTGGCGTATCACCCGGTGTGATGGTATGGGGTGCCATTGGTTACACGTGTCGGTCACCTCTTGTTCGCATTGACGGCACTTTGAACTGTGGACGTTACATTTCAGATATGTTACGACCCGTGGCTCTACCCTTCATTCGATCCCTTCGAAACCCTACATTTCAGCAGGATAATGTATAACCGCGTGTTGCAGGTCCTGTACGGGCCATTCTGGATACAGAAAATGTTCGACTGATGTCCTGGCCAGCGCATTCTCCAGATCACTCACCAATTGAAAACGTCTGGTCAATGGTGGCAGAGCAACTGGCTCGTCACAATACGCCAGTCACTTTGCAACTGGCTCGTCACAATACGCCAGTCACTACTCTTGATGAACTGTGGTGTCGTGTTGAAGCTGCATGGACAGATAACCTGTACATGCCACGCAAACTTTGACTCAATGCCCAGGCGTATCAAGGCCGTTATACGCCCAGAGGTGGTTGTTCTGGGTACTGATTTCTCAGGATCTACTCGTATGTACCCAAACTGCGTGAAAATGTAATCACATGTCAGTTCTAGTACAATATATTTGTCCAATGAATACCCGTTTATCATCTGCTTTTCTTCTTGGTGTAGCAATTTTAATGACCAGTAGTATATATACAAAACAGTGCAGATGTCAGTAATCACTGTGCGGCTTGTTTGAAAACAGACTAGTTCCTTTCACCCTTGGATCTTTGTATCGACGGAAGTATAATAGAGAATGGACAGAATAAAACAGTCCCGAAAAATACGCTGCTCTGCAAAACTTGAAAACGAGATAGATAAAGTAACATAACATATATACAACTCGGTGAAAGTAATTAAAATTGCGGGAGCATGTCGCCGCAGAAATCCGGATCGTGCAGAGAGGGTTGGCTATCGCATGGCCTGAGATGAGCGTGACCGTACCATCAATTTGGACTGGGTTTGCAGCGCGAGGTAATTACAGGAACAGGAAAAGAAACTCCGTGTCCATCAGCAGTTTCAGTGCACTGTATGTACGCGGTGTCTTTCAAACACAGCCGAAAGAACAGACACAGCATATACACCGATGAGCCAAAGAAACTGGCACACGTGCGTAATGCCGTGTAGGTCCCCCGGAAGCACGTGGAAGTGGCGCAATACGACGTGGGATAGACTCAACTAATGTCTGAAGTAGCGCTGGAGGGAACTGACGCCCTAAATCCTGCACGGCTGTCCATAAATACGTAAGAGAACGAGGGGGTGGAGATCTTTTCTGAACAGCACGTTGCAACACGCATCCCAGATATGCTAAATAATGTTCATGCTTGGGGAGTTTGACAGCCAGCGGAAGTGTTTAAACTCAGAAGAATGTTCCTGGAGCCACTCTGTTGCAATCCTAGACGTGTGGGGTGTCGCATTGTCCTGCTGGAATTACCCAAGTTCGCCGGAATGCAGAACAGACATGAATGGATGCAGGTGATCAGAAAGGATGCCTACATACGTGTCACCTGCCAGAATCGTATCTAGACGTATCAGGGGTCCCATATCACTCCAACTGCAAACGCCCCACACCATCACAGACCCTCCAGCAGCTTGAAAAGTCCCATGCTCACATGCAGCGTCCATGGATCTCTATACCCGTACACGTCCACCCGCTCGATGCAATTTGAAACGGGACTCGTCCGACCAGGCAACATGTTTCCATTCATCAACAGTCCAATGTCAGTGTTGAATGGCCCAGGCGTGGCGTAAGCTTTGCGTCGCGCAGTCATTAATGGCACACGAGTGGGCCTTCGAAATCCCATATCGATGATGTTTCGTTGACTGGTTCGCAACTGATATTGGTTGATGGCCCAGCATTGAAATCTGCAGCAATTTGCGGAAGGGTTGCCTTTCGTCAAGTTGAACGATTCTCTTCAGTCATCGTTGGTCCCGTTATTGCAGGATCTTTTTCCGGTCGCAGCGATGTCGGAGACTTGATGTTTTGAAACTTGATGTTTTACCGGACTGATATTCACGGTACACTCGTGATATGGTCGTACAGGAAAATCCCCACTTCATCGCTACCTCGGAGATGCTGTATCCCATCGCTCGTGCGCCCACTACAAAACCACTTTCAAACTCACTTAAATCTTGACAACCTGCAGCAGTAACCGATTTCACAAATGCGCCAGACACTTGTGTTATATAGGCGTTGCCGACTGCAGCGCCATGTTGTGCCTGTTTATATATCCCTGTATTTGAATCCGCATACCTATACAATTTTTTTTTTTTTTTTGGCTCTTCAGCGTATATAATTGAGGCCATGACGGCCAACGATCCCTTCAGTGCTGGTGCACACGAATCTCTAACTCTTACGAGAATCGGCGAGATGCAGCGAGTTATGTGGCTCATGAGACGGAGCACTACATCAGTAATGTGTGGTGTAAGTTTAGAATTTTGGTCTGACGGGAGGCGTGCTGGGGTAGTTCTTGCGGTTGTGGTGACCACTGTGTGCGGATGACGTAGTGGTCAGCGCAATTGCCTACTAACCAGGAGGCCGGTGTTCGGATTCTGGTCCAGCACAGATTTTCAACTTCCCTCATAGATACGAGGGCTATCCACAAAGTACATTACGTGTTGGAATTAAAAATAAATAAAGTATTGGAAATTTTTTCATTATATACAGATGAAAGCCACACTTAAATACTACTTTTCTACATAGTTGCCATTTAAATTAAGGCACTTATCGTAGCGATGGACGAGCTTGGAAATTCCTTCGTCGTAAAATTCGGCCCCCAGCGCCTCGACCACCTCTTTTGGGACAGAAAAGGTGTGATTTTTGTGGATTTCCTGGAAAGGGGCACTACAATAAACTCTCGAAGGTATTGCCAAACTCTGCACAACCTCAGAAGAGCAATACAAAACAAGCGCAGAGGAAAGTTGGGCTCAAAGATCTTGCTGATTCACGACAACGCCCGGGTCCACACGCCAAATGCCACTCGTGAAGTTCTCGAATCTTTTAAGTGGGAGCTGTTTCCTCATCCGCCGTACAGTCCCGACCTGGCACCGAGCGACTTCCACTTATTCCCAGCAATGAAGAAGTGGTTGGCTATGCAGCGTTTTGATGACGACGCACAGCTTCAAGAAGAGGTAACCACGTGGTTGAAGGCGCAGGTGGCCGAATTTTACGACGAAGGAATTTCCAAGCTCGTCCGTCGCTACGATAAGTGCCTTAATTTAAATGGCAACTTTGTAGAAAAATAGTATTTAAGTGTGGCTTTCATCTGTATATAATAAAAAAAATTCCAATACTTTATTTACTTTTAACTCCAAAACGTAATGTACTTTGTGGATAGCCCTCGTATAAACCAATACCTTCTCGCAGCTGACTCTTTAATTCCTTTGTGTATTGACAGTGCACTATTGTGATGTTCTTCATTGCAACATGTCCCGAAGACAACATCTGGATGACTTTCAAGGGTGAGAATCATCGGGAAGCTGGAAGAAAGGACAAAGTGTGATGAGTGTACCCCAGGAGTTTGGTTTTCCTCACAACATTGTCTTATGTGCTTGGGGAGCGTTCTTAACCACAGGTGCTGCTGCCCGAAGGAGGAGGAGAGGTAGACTACGGTCAGTTACAGCAGCGAATGATCGCTACATTGTGTAACAGACAAGGAGGGATCCACGCCAAACAGCGGGTGCAATTGCAACCAGTCGTAACAGGACTGCAATGCGCGGAATCTGCACAGTGGTACGACGACTGCATGAGGTGATCTCTCCGCCGGACGACCAGTACATAGGTGTTCCGTTAACACTCACACATCGGTGACACCGTTTGCGATGGTGCCAAGACCACAGGGACTCCACCACCGAGGAGTGGTGTCGCGTGATTTTCTCGGATAACAGCAGATTCTATCTGAGTAATGCAGCTAGGAACATTTTTTAACATGTTAGTTTTGGCGCTCCAGGTGTTGTGGTGTGGATAAGCGTAATGTTGCGATGGTGCCAAGACCACAGGGACTCCACCACCGAGGAGTGGAGTCGCGTGATTTTGTCGGATAAGAGCAGCTAGTCTACAAAATGAAGAAAAAATTGGCTTTTAAGAGGCGTCACCTGACGACTTTACCACCGCGGTGTGTAGCTTGGAGCACTGACACTGGAGGATTTGCGCAGGCTGTTGGGAAATGAGCAGTGCTCATCATATACAGAGGAACACAAGAGCACGATGTAGCCACGAATTTGGCTGTCTTTAACATGTTAACTTCTGTTCCGGAAGTGGACGTTGTGCTAGTTCTCTTCACTTCTCATCCGAAGAAAATTTGTAAATAGTAAAATTCCAATTTTATAAAATTCGTTAGTTTCCTCTCGATCTGCAAATTGCGTTTAACAGACACAGAAGGAGAGTGAGCAGACCATGTGCCTCCAGAAGATACGGAACACAGCTATACGTAGAAGAGCGCCTAGCTGCCTAGTACATAGGTTAAGGCTAGCATCTAACAGGGCGACCAAGGGAAGGCATATTTTATGCTATTGCCGTACGTCACTCAAATAGGAAATTTATTGGCATTCAAGATATGTCCATACAGCCAGTTCAGCAGTGGTATGTCAATTGTAACGAAACAAGCGTAAGGACAACACAACCCATAGTCCTCAAGCGGAGAACATTTCCGACCCGGCCAGGGATCGAATCTGTGGCCCTTCGTTTAGCTGTTCCCGGCGCTGACCGTTCAGGTATCGAGGCGTTTATACACTCCAGTAGATCCCAAGTGGTCATCCATCCGCCAAATGCGGATATATGGGGACTAATAGGTAGGTAGGTAGCTTGGTTGGTTGGTTGGTTGATTTGGAGGAGGGCACCAAATAGCGAGGTTATCGGTCCCATCGGATTGGGAAAGAATGGGGAAGGAATTCGGGCATGCCCTTTCAAAGGCACCATCCCGGCAGTTGCCCGAAGCGATTTAGGGAAATCACGGAAAAACCTAAATCAGGATGCCCGGACACGGGTTTGGACCGGCGTCCTCTCGAATTCGAGTTCAGTCTGCTAACCACTGCGCCACCTCGCTCGGCATATAAGCAGACACACGGCTCCACTCAGCAGTTGGTATAAACACCATATCAACAGGACTGTGTCTACAGTCGCTTCCAAGAAGAGGAAGCTGGACATTCTACAAGAAATCGTAGTTATCCTTCACTGGTTTCAGGACTAAATGACAGTTAAAGACAGGTCAGTACAAGTGAACATTGGATTATTGCAACAAATTATCTTCATGCTACAGTTAAAGTGTTACGTAGTTTCTGTTAATAAACGATTGTAAATGGTTCCTAATCTGTATTGCCGTCTTTGGCCACAGATGTTGTCTAACCCTATTTCGTCGTATGACATGGTTGTACAGTTGCAGTGTGCAAACAAGCGACTTCATAACAGCATCTACTTTCGGTGACAAGCGGTTCATTTCCTGCCATCTTGTTACCTGTGACACCAAATGTACTTGGTGAATACAACACTTTTAGCCGCGCGGGATTACCCGAGCGGTCTGAGGCGCTGCAGCCATGGACTGTGCGGCTGGTCCCGGCGGAGGTTCGAATCCTCCTTCGGACAGGGGTGTGTGTGTGTTTGTCCTTAGGATAATTCTGGTTAAGTACTGTGTAAGCTTGGGGACTGATGACCTTAGCAGTTAAGCCCCATAAGATTTCACACAACACAAGCCTTTTATTTTATTTTGTAGCATTTGACTTGTGTCTCAGTGGTACAAGGCTGTAAAACCCATGATTAAAAGAATTTTAAAAAATCGACGTAATACAGAGTAGAACTATGGAGAAAGACGAACGTCATCTGGTTCACATTGTTTGTTTATTCGAATTACCGGTTTCGATCTTTTTTACTTGTCATCTTCAGATCCCGTATTTGATTACCCTGTAGTGCATTTATTTACCAGGCGAAGATTCTGTTAAAACCGTTATACACAATAAACAAACATAGTGATCTAGACGGTATATTTCTTTCTTCATTATATTAAAAGTGATTACGATGTCCCCCGACGTCAGGTCTTCAATTACAGAACGTTGAATTGTGACATTCGAGGTTGCACAAACAATGAGACGAAGCGGCGTAGTGGTTAAGAGACTGCATTAGCATTCTCGACGTGTAGGATTGTAATCCCCTTCCAGTGATAAAGTTTACCTTTACCTTGGATTCCCTAATTAGCTTAAGGGAAATTCTTTTGAAAAGGACATGGCTGAATTCATTCCCCCTCCTTTCTAATCGCATCTGCGTTCCGTCTCTAATGACCTAGTCGTCGACGGTGTTTTAAACGCTGATCTTCATTCGTGTCGTTCAATTTCAGAAGTTTTGCCCCGAGAGCCGGAAGAATTTGTAGGTTGTAAACGATCAGCATATGGCGGAGTGAGAATCGCTGGGTGCCCGTGAATTGGGTGCGCGCGGCGGCAGTCAGCCGGTAGCAGCGGTTGTTTGCCGACGGCTCGGCGGGTCTGGCAGAGCGCCGCCTGCGGGAGTGCTCATCACCACTCGAGGACCCTACACGCACTCCAGCTCGATTCCAGATGCCGAGGCGGCAGCGATGCTGCAACGGGGCCCCGCATACTGTCGGCCCAGGCTGTGCCCGATGCGCCTCGTGAACTTTCCGCTTCGGCGCTGAGGCACTGCACGGTTCCCACGGCATTCAGTTGCCTGTTGCTCTTCGTCGGTGAACGGAGGGCCGCTTACCGCTGCATGACGCTGGAGTTGTGCCGTTTGTGCTCGACTCGAGACAGATCTGGTGTTCGAGCAGGGCAAGCCAACTTGTCGACACACTATAGAGATAATGAGTTGCTACAGTGGTATATGAGAGCGTTGTACTGTTGGAAAGCACCCCGTGGAATACTGTTCATCAATGGCAGCACAAGAGATCGAATTGTTTCTTGTTACCTCACTGTTGCATCCTTCGTGCTTCGGTAAATTCCCCGTTGAGCAAAGCCGTGTTCGACTACATGCTAGTTTACACGTTGGCGCTGTACTGCTATAAAAATGACTTTCTGATTGAGGTTGTAGGGAGATGAGTGGTAGGAGCCAGGCGTTAGCAAATCGTAGCTGTTTGTAGGACTCCTTGTGCTCGCAGTGGTGCCCGTTCTGCTGGCACAAGCAGCAGAGGCTTGCTCCAGGCGACGCAGATTCCGAGGAGTGGGAGGGGGTCAGACGAGGCAGGCCGCATGGGACATACACTACGGGCCATTAAAATTGCTACACCAAGAAATGCAGATGATAAACGGGTATTCATTGGTCAAATATATTATACTAGAACTGACATGTGATTACATTTTCACGCAATTTGGGTGCATAGAACCTGAGAATCAGTACCCAGAACAACCACCTCAGGCCTTAATAACGGCCTTGAAACTCCTGGACATTGAGTCAAACAGAGCTTGGATGGCGTGTACAGGTACAGCTGCCCATGCAACTTCAACATGATACCACAGTTCATCAAGAGTAATGACTGGCCTATTGTGACGAGCCAGTTGCTCGGCCACCATTGACCAGTGAGAGATCTGGAGAATGTGCTGGCCAGGGCAGCAGTCGATCATTTTCTCTATCCAGAAAGGCCCGTACAGGACCTGCAACGTTCGGTCGTGCATTATCCTGCTGAACTGTAGGGTTTCGCAGGGATTGAATGAAGGGTAGAGCCACGGGTCGTAACACATCTGAAATGTAACGTCCACTGTTCAAAGTGCCGTCAGTGCGAACAAGAGGTGACCGTGACGTGTAACCAATGGCACCCCATACGCCGGCTGATACGCCAGTATGGCGATGACGAATACACGCTTCCATTGTTCGTTCACCGCGATGTCGTCGTTGAGTACACTATCGCAGGCGCTCCTGTCTGTGATGCAGCGTCAAGGGTAACCACAGCCATGGTCTCCGAGCTGATAGTCCATGGTGCTGCAAACATCGCCGAACTGTTCGTACAGATGGTTGTTGTCTTACAAACGCCCCCATCTGTTGACTCAGGGATCGAGACGTCATGCGGATAAGATGCCTGTCATCTCGACTGCTAGTGATACGAGGTCTTTGGTATCCAGATCGGCGTTCCGTATTGCCCTCCTGAACCCACCGATTCCATATTCTGCTAACAGTCATTGGATCTCGAACAACGCGAGCAGCAGTGTCGCGATACGATAAACCGCAATCGCGATAGGCTACAATCCGACGTTCATCAATGTCGGAAACGTGATGGTACGGATTTCTCCTCGTTACACGAGGCATCACAACAACGTTTCACCAGGCAACGCCGGTCAACTGCTGTTTATGTATGAGAAATCGGTTGGAAACTTTCTTCATATCAGCACGTTGTAGGTGTTGCCACCGACGCCAATCTTAAGTGAATGCTCTGAAAAGCTGAACATTTGCATATCATAGCATCTTGTTTCTGTCGATTAAATTTGGCGTCTGTAGCACATCATCTTCGTGGCCAGTAGTGTACGTATATATACACCGGGCGTGCCCCCATTTTGGCAGTTTGTTGCTGGAGTCAGCCCAGACAAATACTGATCATCACGTCTTTCATCCGATGACCATTGTCAACGGAAAGCGTCAGTTTGTTTGCCATTACAGGCAAAATTATTTTTAAAGTGGAATTTTACAAGTCCATTTCATAGAGCGGTCTCAAATTATTCTCCTGCAACATTCATTTTATCGCGATGTATTATCACGAACCGTAAAACAAGAAGAATAACTAACACTCGTTAACACACATAGACAAAACGAATACTGCACTAGACTAATTTGGGCATGCACTACCAAATAGGAACGAAAAATTCTCTGTTAAAAATCATTTTGCTTACAACGGGAAACAAACAGATACTTTCCATCGAAACTGGGCGTAGCATGAAGGACATGATGAACCAGGATGATTCAGCTGCTTCTGCCTGTAGGGTCTTTTGCAGCCTATATCGCCTTCAAATGCTAAGCACAAGGTTTTCATATTTTCTTGCTCACTACATGCAAAGTTTTAGTCTTACAGAAAAAAGTGATTACAGTTCCTATAAAAATCTCCTCTTCATTTTCTCTGGAGGACAAATAGGTTGCGCGTTGCGAACGAGTAAATATAAAAAGCTCCGGAGTGGCTTTCTGAGGCGTTGCGGGTTGCATACAACTCGTAGGTAGGGGCAGATGAATCATCCTGCATATACAGGGCGGTCCATTGATCGTGACCGGGCCAAATATCTCACGAAATAAGCGTCAAACGAAGAAACTACAAAAAACGAAAGGGAGAAACCAGATGGCGCTATGGTTGGCCCGCTAGATGGCGCTGCCATAGGTCAAACGGACACAACTGCGTTTTTTTTTTAATAGGAACCCCCCATTTTTATTACATATTCATGTAGTTCGTAAATAAATATGAATGTTTAAGTTGGACCACTTTTTGCGCATTGTGATAAATGACCCTGTAATAGTCACAAACGTTTAAGTACGTGGTATCACGTAACATTTCTCCAGTGCGGACGGTATTTGCTGCGTGATACATTACCCGTGTTAAAATGGACCGTTTACCAATTGCTGAAAATCTCGACATTGCGTTGATGTATAGCTATTGTCATCAAAATGCCCAACGGGCGTGTGCTGTGTATGCTGCCCGCTAACCTGGACATCATCTAAGTGTCCGGACCGCTCGCCGTATAGTTACGTTATTTAAGGAAACATGAAGTGTTCAGCCACATGTGAAACGTCAACCAAGACCTGCAACAAATGATGATGCCCAAGTAGGTGTTTTAGCTGCTGTCGCGGCTAATCCGCACATCAGCAGCAGACAAATTGCACGAGAATCGGGAATCTCAAAAACGTCGGTGTCGAGAATGCTACATCAACATCGACTGCACCCGTACCATATTTCTATGCATTAGGAATTGCCTGGCGACGACTTCGAACGTCGTGTACAGTTCTGCCACTGGGCACAAGAGAAATTGCTGGTCGATGACATACTTTTTGCACGCGTTCTATTTAGCGACGAAGCGTCATACACCAACAGAGGTAATGTAAACCGGCATAATATGCACTATTGGGCAACGGAAAATCCACGATGGCTGCGACAAGTGGAACATCAGCGACCTTGGCAGGTTAATGTATGGTGCGGCATTGTGGGAGAAGGGTAATTGGTCCCTGTTTTATCGATGGCAATCTAAATGGTGCAGTTTATGCTGATTTCCTACGTAATGTTCTACCAACGATACTACAAGATGTTTCACTGCATAACAGAATGGCGATGTACTTCCAACATGATGGATGTCCGGCACATAGCTCGCGTGCGGTTGAAGCGGTATTGAATAGCATATTTCGTGACAGGTGGATTGGTCGTCGAAGCACCATACCATGGCCCGCACGTTCACCGGATCTAACGTCCCCGGATTTCTTTCTGTAGGGAAAGTTGAAGGATATTTGCTATCGTGCTCTACCGACAACGCCTGACAACATGCGTCAGCGCCTTGTCAATGCATGTGTGAACATTACGGAAGACGAACTACTCGCTGTTGAGAGAAATGTCGTTACACGTATCGCCAAATGCATTGAGGTTGACGGACATCAATTTGAGCATTTATTGCATTAATGTGGTATTTACAGGTAATCACACTGTAACAGCATGCGTTCTCAGAAATGATAAGTTCAGAACGGTACATGTATCACATTGGAACAACCGAAATAAAATGTTCAAACGGACCTACGTTCTGTATTTTAATTTAAAAAAACCTACCTGTTAACAACTGTGTTTGTCTAAAACTGTGAGCCATATGTTTGTGACTATTACATCGCCATCTATCACAAAGTGAAAAAAGTGGTCCAACTAAAACATTCATATTTCTTTACGTACTACACGAATATGTAATAAAAAATGGGGGTTGCTATTTAAAAAAACGCAGTTGATATCCGTCTGACCTATGGAAGCGCCATCTAGCGGGCCAACCATAGCGCCATCTGGTTTCCCCCTTCAAGCTAGACGTTTCATTCTTTGTAGTTTTTTCGTTTGACGCTTTGCTCGTGAGATATTTGGCCCGGTCACTATCAATGGACCATCCTGTATAGTTAATGTGATCACTTCGTATGTTCCACGTCACAGGGCAGGTAGCAGCACTAGCAGTGGAGGGTATATAAAGCGTGTCGGGAGGATGTGGAAAACGTGCAGTCATTGTTATAATGCGGAAACAGAGTGATTTATCTGACGTCCAAAAGGTCAGGATCGTTGGCTTTTGGGCAAAGGGCGGAAGCATTACCTGAAACGGTTGAGTCTGTAAGCTATTCGCGTGCTACTTCTGTCATTAGAGTATACCGTGCACAGCAAAATGGCGCTATCCAAAACCGGCGTCGAGCCTTCTGTGATATCCATGCGCCATAAATGACAGGGATGAACGACGGCTGCGGAGATATCTGTGGTCTGATAGACGTATGACGTTTCAGCAGCTGACCACCCAGATCAACCAAGGAGCTACCATAAGTGTTTCTTCAATGACGGTTCAGCGAACGTTGCTGCGTGTCAGCTACCGTAGCAGGTGCCAGGGCTGGCTGGTGTTCATTGGCGACAAGAGTTTGAAATTGCCCGCCAATAACGCAGCTGGACGTCCGCTGAGTGGCGAGAGATGGCCTTTGAAGATGAATCACCTTTTGTGCTGCATCGGACACATAGCTGCTCGTGCATATGGCCCTGCAACAATAGTCGTAAGTGTCCAGGCCGGAAGAGGAAGTGTTATAATCTGGGGCATGTTTCGTGGCATTCCGCAGATGATCCCGTTGTTCTGGAACGCACAGTGGATCAACCCAATTATGCGTCTATCCTTGGGAACCACGTTCACGCCCCTACACAATTTGCTTTTTCCTCGGCGGGTTAGCATCTAACAACAGGACAATGCATCGTGTCACACAGCTAACAGTGTACGTGCGAGGTTTGAAGAGCACCAGGATCAGATTACCGCACTCCCCTGGCCACCAAACTCGATCGGGCTCTTCGCACTCTGAATCCTCAACCGAGCCGGCCACGGCACTGGAGTCGGCAAAGCTCCACATTCCTGTTGATACCTTCCAGAACGTCATTGACTCTCTTCCTGTGCGTCTCCGCTGCGAAAGGTGGTTATTCAGGCTTGTGACGAGTGGTCACATTAATGTTAGTGGACCGTGTGTATTTCGCGGAAGTCACTGTCGAAACTGGCGCTTTCAGCTCGGTTCAATTTTGACGATACGAAACTAGTAGACGCGTATGGTTTGATGTTAGGTGTCGTATCGGCAGCTTGTCAACAAAGTTAAGTATGAAGTGAGGAACGGAACAAATTGTTCGCTTTTCGAACATGTACGAGGGGCGTTTGAAAAGTCCGTGCAAAAATAAAAACTACTTACGTGTTTGAGGTAAATCTTTTTTATTTTTTTCGACATAGTCTCCTTTCAGACATACACTTCGTCCAACGCTGTTCTAATTTGTTGATCCCTTCCGAATAATAGGAATTGTCCAAGTCTGCAAAATAGCTACTAGCTGCAATCACCTCCTCGTTTGAATAAAATCTTTGTCCCGCCAGCAATTTCTTCAAATTGGGGAGCAAATAGTAGTCCGAGGGAGCCAAGTCTGGAGAATAGGGGGGATGTAAAACGAGTTAGAATCCTATTTCCATTAATTTTGCTACCACAACTGCTGAGGTGTATGTGTGTGCTGGAACACTGTCGTGATGGGAAAGGACATTTCTGTGGTCCAATCGCCGGCGTTTTTCTTGCAGCTCGTTTTTTAAACGGTCCAATAACGATTAATAATATGCACCTGTAATAGTTTTACCCTTTCCAGATAGTCGACGAGGATTATCCCTTGCGAATCCCAAAAGACAGTCGCCATAACCTTTCCAGCCGAAGGAATGGTCTTCGCCTTTTTTTGGTGCAGATTCTCCCTTGGTAACCCATTGTTTAGATTGTTCTTTGGTCTCAGGAGTATAGTAATGTATCTATGTTTCATCCACAGTGACGAAACGACGCTTAAAGTCCTGCGGATTCTTCCTGAACAGCTGCAAACCATCCTTGCAACACTTCACACGATTCCGTTTTTGGTCAAACGTGGGCAATCGCGGAACCCATCTTGCGGATAGTTTTCTCATGTCCAAATGTTTATGCAAAATATTACGTACCCGTTCATTCGAGATGCCCACAGCACTAGCAATCTCACGCACCTTAATTCTTCTGTCATCCATCACGATGGATTTTATCAATGATTTCTGGAGTCGTAACCTCCACAGGCCATCCAGAACGTCCAGCGTCACTTGTGCCCTTATGGCCACTCTGAAAATTTTGAAACCACTTTTAAACTGTTCTAATCGAAGATGCACAGTCACCGTAATGTTAATCAAGTTTCTCTTTAGTCTCCTGAGGCGTTTTGCCTTTCATAGATTAATGTTTAATCAACACACGAAATTTTTTCGTCCATTTTTTGACAATCACTCGACTTCCCTGATTCACACGAATACCAAACATAAAGAAGTGGACCAATATGGCTGAAACTTGGTGTGCGTTCTTGCCAAAGATGCTACTAACTAAACATGACCTCGATACGCGCCGGTGTTGCCATCTCTCTGACTTTGGACGGACTTTTCAAACGCCCCTCGTATGCTATGCAAACGTGTTTGCGGGATCTTAAAAAAAGGAAGATTAGAGTTTAACGCCCCATCGACAGCGTTGTAATTAGAGACGGAGCACAAGCTCTGGTTGTAAAAGGTTGGGGAAGTGAATCGGGCGTGCTGTTTTCACAGGAACCATCTCGGAATTTGCCTGGAGCAATTTAGGGAAAACATGGAAAATCTAAATCTGAATGGCGAGACAGGGGATTCGAACCGTCGTCCTCCCGAATGCGAGTTGAGCTTGCTAATCACGGCGTCGCACCGTACGGTTTCACCGATGTTGACTACAAAAACAAACAGCTACGTGTTGCTGCACTAGAGGCCGTCCTATGCTGTCTGAACATTGATGGACCAAAGATGTCTGAGATGCAGTCTGAAATTAATTCCATTAGAAACACATACACAAATGAATTACAAAAATTTACTGCAAGTAAACCATTTGCCTGTGGAACTGACCACATCTACAAAATGAAAATTCTGTGTTTCGAGTTGGTGGTTTCGTCTTTTTGTACAGGAGGAAAAGCTACGTAGTTTTAGTAAGCTCAATACTTTATTCATTTACCTGATGTCGGAGCGGTGCAAATTGTAGTCATGACATCACAAAAAAATTGGAACAAAGTTGGCAATGTTTCCTTTGGAACACAAAATACAGGGTGTTTCACAGTGTTTTGACGATTTCAAATCTGAATAACGCACGCAAAGAAACAAGATATAGAGACGGTGGTGCCGTCTATTAGTAGTTTCATCCCATATAAAAATTCATAATCACATCGTACTGCTCGAAGCAACATCGTGCGTTGTACGGCGAATCCGTCGTGCTCGTGCAAGCATTTCAGGATTCGGTCGCGATACCTAATTCCTTCTCGTGGAGCAATATTGAACTGGGTAAGAAACTTAGATGCAACTGCCAATGCATTGAATCGAAAGGGAGGCGGCCCAATAAAATCGTCCAAGCGCGCTTGTGTCGAATGGCCGGCTCACTCGCCTCATTTAACAGCGTCAGACTTTTACCTATCGGGTTGTTTGAAAGTGAGAGTGTACTCTGACCGGCCGAGAAACTTGCAACAGTTAAAAGATCGAATTCGCGACGAAATTTCCAGAATTCCTCCAGTAGTTACGAAAGATGTGTTCAAATCCCTCGAGTAATGTGTAGACCCGAATGGCCATCATTTGTCCGATGCATTTCATAAATAAACTTGAATGAATGTTGTACCTTGCGTAAATGTTCAACTTTGTTTCACGATCAGTTTGTGTGTTATTCAAATTTGAAATCGTCAAAACAGCGCGGAGCATCCTGTATAGAGTGTACTTACCGCCATTTGACGCAAAAACACAATGAGAGCTGTAGTTTCAGTTCGTATGACAATGCTTCAGCATTATAGTATCCTTATTGCTTTTCTGGTCTTGTACAACAATTTCTTCCAGCAAGGTCGCTGAGAAGCCCAGGTGAGGTATTTCCAATCACGAATCCAAACACATCTCGTATAACTTTTGTGGTGCAGCGACTTTATGCAGACAAGCGCTAACTCTGTCAGTACTCGTTCAGCGGCCAAACCTTTCGTTTCAGACACATCTCCGGCACACACAAAACGACGTAACTGGCACTGGTGTCGCTGTTTCCACAGTCATATGCGATACCATTTTCGCGAAACTGGTTTCACGAACGTGTTTCGCAACCTAGTGTCGTCATGTGAACTAGCTGCTCGCACACAGCCTTACCGGCTGACAATTTTTACCTTGTACTCGTAACTGCACAGTACTGGTCTCTCCGGCGCTGGGATCCGCGCGAAGCGAGCATTAGGCTACAGCTGCTGCTAAAGGAGAGTTAGAACGTCCTATCCTGACAATGTTAAATTTAATGACTTCGCTTCCCTGTATTTCAGGAACCACTGAAACTTTTGCAGGACATGAAACTGTATTTTTCTGAGTCTACTGAACTACAACAATTGGATTTCAGCCACTGCTTTTGGAAATACAATTTTTTAATTACACGGTTAAAATGTAGTGTACTTTTGTGTATGTTACCCTAAATAATTTTAATTGTACATAACATTATGTTCCTCTTTTAGTTCAGTCTACTCAGGATATGTATGTTATTACTCCCTGAAAATTTGAATACTCTACTCGAAGTGGTTTCTGAGATTTGGGGAAAAATGCAACAGAAAATGTAAATTTTCAGGAACGGCTTCTAAAGTTTCAAAAGACTGTAACTCAATATATGTGTAATTTTTTATTTTTAGCGACTCAGAAGCACCCTGCACCATACTGTATATCATCTTGATCTTTTTCCAAGTTTTTTCTTCTTTTCTTCTTTCTGGACTCATTAGTGGCCAACTGTACTGCATACTCTGCTTTATCAATGCGAACCTTGTCCATCCGTTCAAGTTCTCTGATGCAGTTTGTTCCAGGATTAATTCCCATATGCTGTGGCATTTTCACCCTAGTGATGTCGTCATCATTAAAAGCAATAACAGCATCACTGAGCCCCTACTTTAGTGTCTTCATTCCAACAAAAACATTTTTTGGTAAGCGAGTCCATATAAGATTACTGAACGACTCATTGGGATTTTGAGTCCGACCACGCAGACACATCTTCAGTAATTCAGGATTTGCCAGATCTCTGTAAATAGGTTTTATGGTATCCATGACTGCTGCTGGGATGGAATGCTTATGGCTGTATGAACTGTTTGAGTACTGGGGATTGCGATAATTGCACCATGAATCAGGTCCAGGAGGGCAAAGGTGGTGTACTGGTTTTTCATCAGTTGACAGTCTGTGGAAGAAGGTAGCCCACACTGCCTGCTTTATTTTCAACAAATCCTCAGTATTATTTCTGATGGCCGTCCCATAATACTGCTGTAGTTTATCAATCATTTTCTCAGTCAGCATGCCTCTTATGGTTTTACCATCAGAAAGTTTCTTGTCTCTCAAAACTTTGTTTCAACTTCCTCAACCTGGTACCCATCCTCTTCTGTACAGGAAATGACATTTAACCTTTATAACACAGAAATCCACAGCCTTCTACATAAAAAATTACCGATTTTATTAGATGCTGAAGTAATGCACATAAAACTTTTAACATTTTCAACCGATGTAGATTATATTTAAAAAATAAAATAAAATACTTCCCATATGAGTTTATAAGTGCTATATATACATCATTTTATTCGGAAAATTGCAAATTTTGTAATGAGATAAAAATCCAAATTTTTTTTCCGTTCTAACTCCCCTTAACGCATCGTAACATTCCAACAACAGAAATTCATAATCCGTGTATATTTGATTCGTGAAAGCTATGAATAGCGGGCAGACAGTATGATTTAAAATTCCATTTAGAATGATTTGTGATAAAACCGATGTAATATACTGTAAAGCTCCGTAACACGCTTGCCAAGAGATCAGACGGAAAACGAAAGTAATCAGAGGGAACAAGCAGCAGAACTGCCTGTCGCAAATATAGGATTCTTATTTGGATATGGTGTGTATAGTGTAAAATTGTATTTTTGAGATTTCACCATACACCCCAATACTGGAGCCACAAAGGACAAAACGTTGTGTCAGTCGTGTGGTGATCCATCAACTCATTCCACATCAGAATTCGAGAAATCCATTTCACATCTGGAGCTGCCGTTTGCTACACGGATGAGGAGGATCCATGTAGCCATGCAGTTCCCATGCATGCCCTTTCGACTGCACTGCACTTTTCACAACATCGTTTACTTTTCCTAATACACACGATTTTCGTCTTGTCTGGAATAAAAAGCTTTGCTGTGCTGTTTTCTTCTTTCCCGGCACGCAATACACTCGACACCGGAACTTCGGTAAAAGCTAATGTCCAGTGAGACTTGAAACAAGAACCACACGAGTTACAAATTTAACATGCTGATTGACGAACACAGTGGAGACTTTCAATGCTTTATCGTACCTCACTCTGTCATTCACATGAGAATAGCTGATACCTAAGGACGTCCTACTTTCAACGTACGTACAGACCACGCACGGCCATACGTCTGCCGCGGTAAGATTTGAAACTAACACCAGAGTCACGTGACAGAGGCCAAAATATCGAGTTTTTTCACTACCCACTATGAAAAATGGAGCTACGCAGTTTTTCTCATTTACAGATGAAATCAAGCATCGATTTGAACAAGTGAACGATTTCTTATATTGAACGATTTCTTATATTAGTTTTATACATGTAGTAGTTCGTTTAACCTAATTCCTCAGAAATTCTCAATATTAATGAGATGGTTATCATTCTTACGTGTGGCCACATGAAACAGAGTATTACCAGTTCTTTTCACAAGCGATGTAATTACAGTTCTTGAGTGAATTTTTTATTTCTTTTCTGTGAGTGTAATTCATCGTTATCACAAGAGTAGAACACGAATTATCGATTTGACGGGAAGCATTTAGTTTTCTGACGATTCCTTCCTGAGGAATATGTATAGTCCTTTTATAAGATATGACATACATTTCTATCGATAATGTACAGCTTTTACACAAAATAAGCATTTATGTTTTATGACTTTTGCTTAATGCCGTACGAACGCCGAAACACTATCAACGTAAGACGCATAGGATACTAGAAAAGCTGGTCATAGAGAAAACTCTTTTAGTGAATTAGATATTAATATTCTGTCTCTGAAAATATTCGTCATTCATAGAGTTTTAATCTGAGGACTAATGTACGTCCTAACTGCCAACTCAAGGAAATAACTCTAGAAGGGTTTTGATACGTATTTTCTGCACAGCTTTCTGTCGTTTGGCTTATAATTCTCCCTTTTCAAAGCAAGGATCCAGGCATTCTTTCGTATTTCCTCAGTGGGAAAACTGTAAACATTTTTGAGAGGACGTTTTTATGAAGTTGAGTAACGAACAGAAAAAGAAAGAAGCTGTAATTAATATTTTTTTAATAAATGTCCATGCAATTATTTAAGAGACAAAGATGTAATGACCCTTATTGTTCAGTTCGTAGTATTGAGACGATAATAAATAACTTCCAATAGAAAGCCCTTCGCATCTGCTCAGGAATGACATCACTCCTTAGCATCAGCCTATAAAGTCACTGACTTAATCTTGAAAAATGTGTTCGCAAGTTTTTTTTGTATTCTTAAAGCAAATTTACCCATGGTATGGAGCATTGCTTTCATTCATATATCTTTTGGTGCAACCAAACGGTACAAAAGATTCCACCTTTGTAATAAAAAAAACCTTTGCTGAGAAAGCTGCTGTTAAGATAGAGACAAATGAACAGTATTCCATAAGTCTTCTGGAAATGGATAGTGCCACCATCATCTAATGGAGACGTTTGTTTCAATATATTGGGATAATGCGCGTTCTAGATCATCTGTGGTCTAAAAGCGTGCCGAGGAAGCGTTTGTTTACATTAATTTAAACTCAGGATGAAGAGCGTACTAGATAGCCAGAGTCAAATTGCGCTGAGCGCATGTTGCCGGTAAGGTGGGGTACATAACCTCACGTGCAGTCATATGGGTGGGCGAGAGGCCACAAGCTCTTGTTAGTAGGTGTGGGGCAAACGGCTTCAATGCAAGAAAATCTGACGACACCCACAAGAGTTAGGGTGCTGATAAGGTTTAGAAATAGCTTGGTTTCCTCAAAGTAAAAACTCGCTTCGATATGAATAGGTGACACACAGTTCACTGGAGGAAATAAGGCAGAAAATTAAATGGAACCTTTTCAGTTGAATTACACGGTGTTTTTTTTTAAAGAACTACAATAAAAGATCAAATAAAATATTTGTCCTCCACACGTTGTTCAAGCTGAAAAGTGAAGAGCTGTTGGAATCTTCGCTCAGGTACTCTGAAACAATATCCTAAATTATCTAAAAACAGAGTCCAGAGATTTACATTTGTCGTTACTGTATTATCAGCGGTTCCTGTCGTTTCCACTGTTTGAATTTCCACTTTCTTATAACGGTGTCCATCTCGGACATCAGTGTTGTATTACTGATTGCAGGATCGCCAAGGGAACCAACAGAGACGAAAAACTGCCACTTACAGATACGTACAGAGTGTAAAGTAGTACTGATGGAAAGCTAAGGTGGTGATTTCCCGACGTTCCCAATGTACTCATGAGTACCTCATATTTGCAGTGTTTTTCACAGGAACTATTTGCAAAAGGATTGCCTAGGACGCGATATTTACGGTGCGTACTTCGCAAGCACTCCCATCTCAGTAAACTTATCTTGTCCCTGGAATACCGGAAAAAACGTAAACCCCGGATTTCACATTCAATTGCGTAGACGGAGGAACAAAGTTGGCGCGGAAGCGAACGCTTTTGCAGCACAATTCCAACAAGTAAGTTTTCCATTCTCCTTTCCTACTAACTGATTCTATGGGTTCGTCCCACTTCATATCGCTTCATAGTGCTACCCATAGATGTTTAACCCTTCTATGACCATAATTTTTTTTTGTTTCGCTGAGTATCACTGGTGTCATATAGCCCGAAAGTAATTTGCACCAGATAAATTGGCGGTATTTCAATGAACTAACATAAAAATGTACATTACAGTTATTCAATAAAACAGTCATAATCGTATTTTCGTAAATAGAACGTTAGAGAAACAAAAAGAAACTTAGTAATTTTTGAGAACATTTCTCGTGAGAACAGCGGTTTTTCTTAAAACTATCTCGACCGCAAAAAACCTTTGTTTTTGTGGTTACCGGTTTCGGTCAGTTACTGACCTCTTCAGACCTCATACCGTGATGGTAGGAGGTGGCGGAGAACGGTGCAGGCGTTACGAACTGGATGCAGTTGATTCGTAGAAACGAAGTTATATATATTTTAAAAACAATAGCTGTGGAAAGAAGGGAGATATGATTTTTCAATGTGCTTATGGGGTCATATTGATCCCTGTGGTACTAGACAGGATAAAACAATTGTTGTTGTTGTGGTCTTCAGTCCTGAGACTGGTTTGATGCAGCTCTTCATGCTACTCTATCCTGTGCAAGCTTCTTCATCTCCCAGTACCTACTTCAACCTACATCCTTCTGTATCTGTTTTTTTACCCTCCACGCTGCCCTCCAATACTAAATTGGTGATCCCTTGATGCCACAGAACATGTCCTACCAACCGATCCCTTCTTCTGCTCAAGTTGTGCCACAACCTTCTCTTCTCCCCAATCCTGTTCAATACCTCCTCATTAGTTATGTGATCTACCCATCTAAACTTCAGCATTCTTCTATAGCACCACATTTCGAAAGCTTCTATTCTCTTCTTGTCCAAACTATTTATCGTCCATGTTTCACTTCCATACATGGCTACACTCCATACAAGTACTTTCAGCAACGACTTCCTGACACTTAAATCTATACTCGATGTTAACAAATTTCTCTTCTTCAGAAACGCTTTCCTTGCCATTGCCAGTCTACATTTTATATCCTCTCTACTTCGACCATCATCAGTTATTTTGCTCCCCAAGTAGCAAAACTCCTTGACTACTTTAAGCGTCTCATTTCCTAATCTAATATCCTCAGCATCACCCGACTTAATTCGACGACATTCCATTATTCTTGTTTTGCTTTTGTTGATATTCATCTTATATCCTCCTTTCAAGACACTATCCATTCCATTCAACTGCTCTTCCAAGTCCTTTGCTGTCTTTGAGAGAATTACAATGCCATCGGCGAACCTCAATGTTTTTATTTCTTCTCCATGGATTTTAATACCTATTCCAAATTTTTATTTTGTTTCCTTTACTGCTTGCTCAATATACAGATTGAACAACATCGGAGAGAGGCTACAACCCTGTCTCACTCCCTTCCCAACCACTGCTTCCCTTTGATGTCTCTCGACTCTTATAACTGCCATCTGGTTTCAGTACAAATTGTAAATAGCTTTTCGTCCCTGTATTTTACCCCTGCCACCTTCAGAATTTGAAAGAATTCCAGTCAACATTGTCAAAAGCTTTCTCTAAGTCTACAAATGCTAGGAACGTAGGTTTGTATTTCCTTAATCTAGCTTCTAAGATAAGTCGTAGGGTCAGTATTGCCTCACGTGTTCCAATATTTCTACGGAATCCAAACTGATCTTCCCCAAGGTCGGCTTGTACCAGTTTTTCCATTCGTCTGTAAAGAATACGTGTTAGTATTTTGCAGCTGTGACTTATTAAACTGATAGTTCGGTAATTTTCACATCTGTCAACACGTGCTTTCTTTGGGATTGGAATTATTATATTCTTCTTGAAGTCTGAGGGTATTTCGCCTGTCTCATACATCTTGCTCACCAGATAGTAGAGTTTTGTCAGGACTGGCTCTCCCAAGGCCTTCAGTAGTTCTAATGGAAAGTTGTCTACTCCCGGAGCTTTTTTGCGACTCAGGTCTTTCAGTGCTCTGTCAAACTCTTCACGCAGTATCATATCTCCCATTTCATCTTCATCTACATCCTCTTCTATTTCCATAATATTGTCCTCAAGAACATCGCCCTTGTATAGACGCTCTATATACTCCTTCCACATTTCTGCTTTCCCTTCTTTGCTTAGAACTGGGTTTCCATCTGAGCTCTTGATATTCATACAAGTGGCTCCCTTCTCTCCAAAGGTCTCTTTAATTTTCCTGTAGGCAGTATCTATCTTACCCCTCGTGAGATAAGCCTCTAAATCCTTACATTTGTCCTCTAGCCATCCCTACTTAGCCATTTTGCACTTCCTGTCGATCTCATTTTTGAGACGTTTGTATTCCTTTTTGCCTGCTTCACTTACTGCATTTTTGTATTTTCTCCTTTCATCAATTAAATTCAGTATCTCTTCTGTTAGCCAAGGATTTCTATTAGCCCTCGTCTTTTTACCTACTTGCTCCTCTGCTGCCTTCACCACTTCATCTCTCAAAGCTACCCATTCTTCTTCTATTGTATTTCTTTCCCCCATTCCTGTCAATTGTTCCCTTATGCTCTCTCTGAAACTCTGTACAACCTCTGGTTCTTTCAGTTTATCCAGGTCCCATCTCCTTAAATTCCCGCCTTTTTGCAGTTTCTTCAGTTTTAATCTACAGTTCATAACCAATAGATTGTGGTCAGAGTCCACATCTGCCCCTGGAAATGTCTTACAATTTAAAACCTGGTTCCTAAATCTCTGTCTTACCATTATATAATCTATCTGATACCTTTTAGTGTCTCCAGGGTTCTTCCATGTATACAATCATCTTTTATGATTCTTGAACCAAGTGTTAACTATGATTAGGTTGTGCTCTGTGCAAAATTCTATCAGGTGGCTTCGTCTTTCGTTTCTTAGCCCCAATCCATGTTCACCCACTACGTTTCCTTCTCTCCCTTTTCCTACTACCGAATTCCAGTCACCCATGACTATTAAATTTTCATCTCCCTTCACTATCTGAATAATTTCTTTTATTTCATCATACATTTCTTCAATAAAACAATATCCGAGGCAAAAAACCCAAGCAGTGAGCACAAAAATAAACGGGAAATAATATTTTCATTGTTGCAGGTGTTTCGTACTACAGTTGTTCAACGTAACATTCATCATTTTATTTTACATTCAAGAAACAAAAAGAAATTTAGATTTGATTCATATTGAACCCAGTAGTACTCAGTGCAAAATCCGTGTATAATTTTTTATCTGTTGTAAATGAAAAAATGAACTGAACATTATTGTTTGCAATTGACTCAGAAAGAGAAAGTAATATTATTTGGGAAGTAATAATTTTGGATCCAAGGGAGACATATTTTCCAGTATGCTTATGGGACCACATTGAGCTTAGTGGTACTAAGAGGATAAAGTTATCAGAGGCCCCAGGGGTTTTGTATAAGCGCTGTGTTGCTTTTCTCATAACTTAAAAATAGCGAATCTTCCCATGTTTGTGACGTGACAAGAGGTGTGTGTACTCCGCAAACAAAGAGGAATTAAGTATAAATTAATGGAACATCAATCAGCTCACAGACCCAGGACAGTTTAGCAGTTGTTAACCAAGCAGGGTACCCATAATATCCCCGTCAATTATTATTTATTTTTTGTCATCTCGTTGTCTCCGTAGAGCTGTATCATAGGAGCAAGGAGAGGATGTTGTTTGGTGGCTGGTATCCTCTTTCTATAACACAAACTGCACAGATAGATTAACTAGGTTCTCTATTCATAAAAATCGAAAATTTACTTAACTCCAGATATTCGTTGTGGTACAAGCTCTTCCGTCATAGTCCACGGTAGCCTCTCTGCTGGTGGAGTACAAAGTCCGCTTATGCACACTTTTTATGGTTGCTATGTGCTGCCTGTCGCTGAGTTAGGGGAGGAGCCAACTGCTACTGCGATTCCTGCTGGACTACGACTGATGACACTGAAACTTACAACGTACTCGGTGCAACAGACTCGAACAGACTTTAACTAACTGACCCTCCGGACCGCGGCAGCTATTTGAATACTGGCGGCCGAGATGGCGTTGCCGGTGCGTTCCCTGCGAGTCTGTTTTTGGCCTCTGTCGATCTTCGCGTAACCTCTATGCCGCTTGGTGTGCTGGCGCCAGCTTACACCAGCACAATTTTATTTCGATTTCTGTGAATGTTAAACGGCGATTTGAACCTTCAACGTAATTTGTGAGAGAAAAGAAACGTCATGATTCCTGAAACACTGAGGAATCAAAATCTGGAAATACACTCCTGGAAATGGAAAAAAGAACACATTGACACCGGTGTGTCAGACCCACCATACATGCTCCGGACACTGCGAGAGGGCTGTACAAGCAATGATCACACGCACGGCACAGCGGACACACCAGGAACCGCGGTGTTGGCCGTCGAATGGCGCTAGCTGCGCAGCATTTGTGCACCGCCGCCGTCAGTGTCAGCCAGTTTGCCGTGGCATACGGAGCTCCATCGCAGTCTTTAACACTGGTAGCATGCCGCGACAGCGTGGACGTGAACCGTATGTGCAGTTGACGGACATTGAGCGAGGGCGTATAGTGGGCATGCGGGAGGCCGGGTGGACGTACCGCCGAATTGCTCAACACGTGGGGCGTGAGGTCTCCACAGTACATCGATGTTGTCGCCAGTGGTCGGCGGAAGGTGCACGTGCCCGTCGACCTGTGACCGGACCGCAGCGACGCACGGATGCACGCCAAGACCGTAGGATCCTACGCAGTGCCGTAGGGGACCGCACCGCCACTTCCCAGCAAATTAGGGACACTGTTGCTCCTGGGGTATCGGCGAGGACCATTCGCAACCGTCTCCATGAAGCTGGGCTACGGTCCCGCACACCGTTAGGCCGTCTTCCGCTCACGCCCCAACATCGTGCAGCCCGCCTCCAGTGGTGTCGCGACAGGCGTGAATGGAGGGACGAATGGAGACGTGTCGTCTTCAGCGATGAGAGTCGCTTCTGCCTTGGTGCCAATGATGGTCGTATGCGTGTTTGGCGCCGTGCAGGTGAGCGCCACAATCAGGACTGCATACGACCGAGGCACACAGGGCCAACACCCGGCATCATGGTGTGGGGAGCGATCTCCTACACTGGCCGTACACCACTGGTGATCGTCGAGGGGACACTGAATAGTGCACGGTACATCCAAACCGTCATCGAACCCATCGTTCTACCATTCCTAGACCGGCAAGGGAACTTGCTGTTCCAACAGGATAATGCACGTCCGCATGTATCCCGTGCCACCCAACGTGCTCTAGAAGGTGTAAGTCAACTACCCTGGCCAGCAAGATCTCCGGATCTGTCCCCCATTGAGCATGTTTGGGACTGGATGAAGCGTCGTCTCACGCGGTCTGCACGTCCAGCACGAACGCTGGTCCAACTGAGGCGCCAGGTGGAAATGGCATGGCAAGCCGTTCCACAGGACTACATCCAGCATCTCTACGATCGTCTCCATGGGAGAATAGCAGCCTGCATTGCTGCGAAAGGTGGATATACACTGTACTAGTGCCGACATTGTGCATGCTCTGTTGCCTGTGTCTATGTGCCTGTGGTTCTGTCAGTGTGATCATGTGATGTATCTGACCCCAGGAATGTGTCAATAAAGTTTCCCCTTCCTGGGACAATGAATTCACGGTGTTCTTATTTCAATTTCCAGGAGTGTAGATTTTGGCTGCCATAATACAACGAGGAGTCCATGATTTACTCAAAATTATGACAACCGTTGGAAACTACTCAACGTTTTAAACAATTGTAGTTCTTGAGGGCAGTGTAGGGATTCAGTGAGAATCGCCTTTCTAATGGAACCCAGGCAGAAACCTCTGTAAAAGAGACATGGTCAGCCCCTATGACTCAGTAGGTAGGCTTTGGCCCCTGACCTCCCACATAGATAGCAGTGGTTCTATTTTTGAAACAGGAAGCATAAAGGAGTGTTGCACCTACCGAACCATGAAGTTCGGCCGAAGCTACACCCTGCCACATTCAATATACCTTTGAGCCGCACCAGCAGCTGCAGTTACGTCACCGTCGCCAACACGTCTTGCAACCAGCATTGGTCAGTAGCAGTTTGGCCGTTCATTCCCTTGAACATATCAAGTAACTCGCGCTATGACCGCAGGTCAGCTGCACCAACCTTGTCATACGATTCACCTGAATCTCCCCCATTGTCACCTTGATCTGCTCACTTGTTTCACTACTCTTTCTGCAAGGTTTGATTGTAGTTTTGTGTACCTAACTATGGTTTCAATGCATGTGCTCTATGCCCTTTATGAGTGCGCAACTTCAGTGAAGATTTCTTTCGGCTAAATATTTGTGTTTTGCTTTATTCAAATGGTTCAAATGGCTCTGAGCGCTATGGGACCTAACATCTGAGGTCATCAGTCCGCTAGAACTTAGAACTACTTAAACCTAGCTAACCTAAGGACATCACACCCATCCATGCCCGAGGCAGGATTCGAACCTGCGACCGTAGCGGTCGAGCGGTTCCAGACTGAAGCGCCTAGAACCGCTCGGCCACACCGGCCGACTTGCTTTATTCCTATTCCTGGATATACAAGCGAGTTTGTTACTCCTTGTTTCTTATTATAGTTGTGATATCCTCCTAGCATTCCCAGTATCCAAACGAATCAGGAACCTAAACTTGTGCAAAACTTAAGTTTCACATGAAGTGCCTCTTCCAAGTAACGTAGCCCTATGAAACTTGGACCGTACAGAGAAAAAACTGCTACAGTACAGTAGAGAACGTAACTGAAAGAAGTACGAAATGAAACGAACAGTAATGACACTTTCATTCAAAGACAATAATACATTGAAGTCCATATGATGATGGTCCCCTGCAGATTGCAAACGGCGAGATGTGGTTCTTAATAAGGTGTGTGTTCATCAAAGACGGTAATGCATGCATTGAAATGTACTCATCTACATCTACGTGATTACTCGCTGTTCACAATAAAGTGGCTGGCAAAGGGTTCAGTGAACCACCTTCAAGCTGTCTTTCTACCGTTCCACTCTCGAACGGCACGCGGGAAAAACGAGCGCTTAAATTTTTCTGTGCGAGCTCTGATTTCTCTTATTTTATCGTGATGATCATGGGTGCCAACAGAATGTTTTTGCAATCGGAAGAGAAAACTGGCGATTGAAATTTCGTGAGAAGATCCCGTCGCAACGAAAAACGCCTTTGTTTTAATGATTGCCACTCCAATTCACGTATCATGTCTGTGACACTATCTCCCCTATTTCGCGATAATACAAGACGAGCCGCCCTTCTTTGTGCTTTTTCGATTTCACCCGTCAGTCTCAGCTGATGCGGATCCCACACTGCGCAGTAATATCTTCTGAAACCGTGCTGACTATGTGTCAATAAATCGTTTTCTTCGAGGTACTTCATAATGTTCGAATACAGTATATGTTCCAACCGCAAATCGACGTTAGTGATATAGGCTTGTAACTCAGCGGATTACTCCTACTTCCCGTTTTGGGGCCGGCCGATGTGGCCGAGCGGTTCTAGGCGCTTCAGTCTGGAACCGCGCGACCGCTACGGTCGCAGGTTCGAATCCTGCCTCGGGCATGGATGTGTGCGATGTCCTTAGGTTAGTTAGGTTTAAGTAGTTCAAGATTCTAGGGGACTAATGACCTCAGATATTAAGTCCCATAGTGCTCAGAGCCAGCCGGTCGGAGTGGCCGTGCGCTTCTAGACGCTATAGTCTGGAACCGCGTGACCGATACGGTCGCAGGTTCGAATCCTGCCTCGGGCATGGATGTGAGTGATGTCCTTAGGTTAGTTAGGTTTAAGTAGTTCAAGGTTCTAGGGGACTGATGACCACAGCAGTTGAGTCCCATAGTACTCAGAGCCACTTTTTGGGCCCTTTTTGGGTATTGGTGTAACTTGAGCAATTTTCCAGTCTTTAGGTACGTATCTTTCTGTGAGCGAGTGGTTGTATATAATTGCTAAAAATGGAGCTATTTTATCAGCATACTCTGAGAGCAACCTGACTGGACCGGAGGCCTTGCCTTTATTAAGTGATTTAAGCTGCTTCGTTACTCCGAGGATATCTACTTCTACGTTTCTCATCTTGGCAGTTGTTCTTGATTGGAATTCAGGAATATTTACTTCGTCTTCTTTGGTGTAGGAGTTTCGGAAAACTGTGTTTAATAACTCTGCTTTGGTGACACTGTCATCAGTGACTTCCTGTACGGGTCACAAGTTTGGAAAGGAATGTGCGTGGTTTGGAGTTCCATTCCTCCACTAGCGCGGTTGACAATGGTCGAATGGTCGTTGGTGCTTGTGGGCAGGCTGCAATAATCCCCGCCACACAGCCCACACGTTGTCGGTGGCATTTAATGCGGGGGAACGGGCACGCCGGTCTGTGCCGAATACCCTCTCGTTCCTGGAGTTCCTCTACCTGTGCTGTCCGGTATGGTCATGCATTTACATCCATAAAAATGAAGTTACGGCCGAAGGCACCCCTGAAATGACGCACATGGGGAAGGAGTACGGTGTAGCAATATTGTTGACCGGTGAGTGTACCGTGTTCGGAAATTTGGAGGTCGGTCCGCTAATATAACGTTGTGCCTACCGTGCCAAAACGATCATGTTCGGTAACGTTTCTGGGTGCGTGAAGTGTTCCCTCCCGCCGCATTAAGGTACATCCGGAATCACTACTTAGACTGGACCTGCTCACATCCGAGAAGAGCACCGACCACACTCCTCTGTGGTCTCCAGTCCCTAAGCTCGTAGCACGGTCACAGATCGTGCCGCCGACGTGTGGGTGTCAATGGAATACAACGTACTGGCCACCGGGCGCTTTGGCGCCGTGGAACGTGAGATTCCGTAATTCTTTTAAATGTGGTTGCAATTGCATCCTCAGTTTGACGTGAGTCACGTCTTACCTGTCGCAGAATGTAGCAGTCATCTCCCCTGCTGTATTTGACCGTGGCAGAACACTTCCTCTACTTCGGGCAGCAGTACCTGTAGGCTCCCCATGCATATGACACAGTGCAGTGAGAAATAATAAACTACTGGGTTCAAATATTTCTGAGCACTATGGGACTTAACTTCTGAGGTCATCAGTCCCCTAGAACTTAGAACTACTTAAACCTAACTAACCTAAGGACATCACACACATCCATGCCCGTAGCAGTCGCGCGGTTCCGTACTAGTGCCTAGAACCGCTCGGCCACTCCGGCCGGCAAACTACTGGGCTACGCTCGTCACACGTCATCCTCGTACCAGTTCCGGATGATTCTTCACGTTATAAAGTCACCCAGATGTTGTCTCTGGACCGTGTTGTAATGAAGACCACCAACACGGTGCGCCGTAACTGCTCGCTGACTGACTCGCACTACACTGTCTTTTTCCCGTGGGTTCAACTGCCTCGCGCTGCGGGACCAGTCCCCTATGGCGCTATACTCACACTGACCTCAGGCAATCTGTCGTCCAGCGCCAGGGAAACCTCTGGTAACATACTTCCGCATTTGCATCCATTTCCACCGAGTAGTAAATATATGTTACTTTATGTTTCTCGTCCTTATGCTTTAGGAGTAGTCTGTATAACGTATTTAACTCTATTGATGATGACTTGGTAATAAGTCGAAATTGGTAAAGATACTATATATTTGACCTGACTCTTATACAGGGTGAGCACAAAGTCTTGACGTGATTACGAGGTGCATTCAAGTTCTAAGGCCTCCTATTTTTTTCTAATTAACTACTCACCCGAAATCGATGAAACTGGCGTTACTTCTCGACGTAATCGCCCTGCAGACGTACACATTTTTCACAACGCTGACGCCATGATTCCATGGCAGCGGCGAAGGCTTCTTTAGGAGTCTGTTTTGACCACTGGAAAATCGCTGAGGCAATAGCAGCACGGCTGGTGAATGTGCGGCCACGGAGAGTGTCTTTCATTGTTGGAAAAAGCCAAAAGTCACTAGGAGCCAGGTCAGGAGAGTAGGGAGCATGAGGAATCACTTCAAAGTTGTTATCACGAAGAAACTGTTGCGTAACGTTAGCTCGATGCGCGGGTGCGTTGTCTTGGTGAAACAGCACACGCGCAGCCCTTCCCGGACGTTTTTGTTGCAGTGCAGGAAGGAATTTGTTCTTCAAAACATTTTCGTAGGATGCACCTGTTACCATAGTGCCCTTTGGAACGCAATGGGTAAGGATTACACCCTCGCTGTCCCAGAACATGGACACCATCATTTTTTCGGCACTGGCGGTTACCCGAAATTTTTTTGGTGGCGGTGAATCTGTGTGCTTCCATTGAGCTGACTGGCGCTTTGTTTCTGGATTGAAAAATGGCATCCACTTCTCATCCATTGTCACAACCGACGAAAAGAAAGTCCCATTCATGCTGTCGTTGCACGTCAACATTGCTTGGCAACATGCCACACGGGCAGCTGTGTGGTCGTCCATCAGCATTCGTGCCACCCACCTGGATGACACTTTTCGCATTTTCAGGTCGTCATGCAGGATTGTGTGCACAGAACCCACAGAAATGCCAACTCCAGAGGCGATCTGTTCAACAGTCATTCGGCGATCCCTCAAAACAATTCTCTCCACTTTCTCGATCATGTCGTCAGACCGGCTTGTGCGAGCCCGAGGTTGTTTCGGTTTGTTGTCACACGATGTTCCGCCTTCATTAAACTGTCGCACCCACGAACGCACTTTCGACACATCCATAACTCCATCACCACATGTCTCCTTCAACTGTCGATGAATTTCAATTGGTTTCACACCACGCAAATTCAGAAAACGAATGATTGCACACTGTTCAAGTAAGGAAAACGTCGCCATTTTAAGTATTTAAAACAGTTCTCATTCTCGCCGCTGGCGGTAAAATTCCATCTGCCGTACGGTGCTGCCATCTCTGGGACCTATTGACAGTGAACGCGGCCTCATTTTAAAACAATGCGCATGTTTCTATCTATTTCCAGTCCGGAGAAAAAAAAATCGGTGGCCTTAGAACTTGAATGCACCTTGTATAACAATTTATTACAGAATAACCGTTTGACATAATATATTACATTTGATGCTGTTACATAGTTTAGTGTTACTAGTTTTTTTAAGACCACTTACGTTAGTAAACCTCAACGTGTGCTCCCTTGGTAGGTCGGAGAATGTCGAGGCGGTATTCCAGTTCCCGCCAGGTGTTTCGTGCACACAGCAGCTTGTATCCTAGCCTTCAGTTCGTGACAAATACTCTGTCCTTGATATAGCCACAGAAAAAAAGTCAAGGGGCGTAATGTCTGGAGAGGGGACTAATGTCCGGATCGGTGAATTGGAGGGAAAGGTCCAACACCCTGACCACCCCGCTCTCCGGACATTAAGCCCCTTGACTTTTTTTTTCTGGGACTATATCAAGGACAGAGTCTTCGTCACACCAGTTGCTGACGTCGACGAACTGAAGGGTAGGATACAGGCTGCTGTGGGTACTGTGACAGAACACATGTTACGAACCACCTGGCGGGAACTGGATTATTGCCTCGACATTCTCCGAGCTACCAAGGGAGCACACGTTGAGGTTTACTAACGTAAGTGGTCTCAGAAAAAAAAAACCTGGTTACACTAACCTATGTAACGGCATCAAATGTAACTTATTATGTCAAACGGTTATTCTGTAATAAATTATTATAATCAGGGCAAGACTTTGTGCTCACTCCGTATATAAAAAAAAAAATTAAAGGACTTTGCAGGGTGGAGTTTCTGTACGGCAGCATGCCTAGTGTGCATAAATCTCTGTTGCTCTGATTTTCAGAAAACTAGTTTAAATAATCTCATACGATCACTTCATTTCAGCTGAGTCTAGAAGAACTATGGGTTTATTTGGGGGGCAGCAAATGCATTCAGCTTTGTTTCTTAAGCAGCCTTCCTATTTTCGAAGAAACACATATGGCAAGACAATCATTCCTCTTTGTTCTTCACAGGTTCCTCGTACCAAAATATCCCTTAACAACTTCAAAAGTTTTGTCAGTGGAGTTCTGGTTCATCCTCTACACGCCGACATACGTTAGCAGATAGACGATAATTGGAAACTTTCTTTGAGCAATTTATATCATGTGAGGTTCAGAAAACACTATTAATGTGTTTTGAGTAACACTGTCGATGAGAATCGCTGTGGGTCTGTCCTCGACTTCGAGGATGGCGAGGAAGGATTGTTATTTTTGTCGCCTGCGCAGTGTGAAGAGCCCCCATGACGGTCTGAAACTGCGCCACACTCGGACGTAGTGACCTGTATAGCTGGCTGTGCCGCAGGGAGTGTTTGTTCAGCAAAGTGCAAGCCGTCGTCCGGGGAACACTTTGTTTTGAAGGCAGCGCAGGAATAAGAGCAGAGCGAGAAATAAGGCTGCGGCTCCAGCCGGAGTTAGCAGGGCTGCGCACCGCAGTATTTCGCAGCTCGTTTTCTCTGGAACTTCTATTTCGCCCTACTCCAGTGCCGAGCTGATATTGTGTACTGATTTTCTGCTCGTGTTCGCAGGGCGCGGCGTTCGTGGTGCTATTTCGTTTGGCCGCTGGAAGAGGAGAACGCTACGGTAAGTAGATGCATTTAGGTGTGTATGCACATAGTGCGTATAACAGGAATACGGTGTTACCTTTGAACTCTGCATTAAGGAAATATGAACGTTAGATGACGGCTTTACTAGTATGTTCCCCAGTTTTCAGGCGAATGCCAACAAGTAATAATTCACAAAGTAGTTGTGATTTGCGTACTGTAAGACCTTCAGTACACACACCATCAGATTATTTGACTTGTCGCTCTAACGAAGTAGACGAGTGTCAGCAATATGTCTCGTGGTCTTATCGTGGCGTGTCTATCTTCTGCCGTTAGGTCAGACGATAGAAATGCCGCTTGCAAGCTTACAGTAGCAGATTGACGGTGACCAACTTTAAACAGAACTTGATTAATTTTCACACACATTTATTAAAATAATAACAAGCATAAAAATTACTTAATTTGGTTCTGGATGCTATTTACAATTGACAATCTGAAGTTCCTTTGGTACTGGTACGTTAATCTTGTTCTCAAATGTATCTCTGATACTTGACAAAAGTGTCTATACATTTATCTTCATGGCTATGTACAGGAATATGGTAATCTTATTAGGCGCAGACTGAAACTTGACTATAGACTGGTACAGACAAATGCAGACTGGTACAGACAAATGCAGACTGGTACAGACTAATGCAGACTGGTACAGACTGGTGCATACAAATGCAGACTGACTAATCGGAGGTCTGTACACTCGTTATAATACCTCGCACGTTCATGTATCACTGCGCGAGTGTGATCCGCGAGGAGAAAAGCTTCTACGTCAGCAGCAATCTCATTGGCTCCGTTACATATTAATACGCGGATCGGCGGAAGCAGAATTTGGTCCGTCTCTATGGCAGCGCCATCTCATAGTGCGGAGACGGACGAGCGCTGCGCCTATGCTGTTGTGCTTAGCGGGGCGCACTCTAGTGGGAAAGTTGTGTACGCGCTGACTACGCGGAACTATGTACACAACAGTAGTGTAGCCAAGAAGAGAAACCATCATCAACATCATCATTTAAGACTGATTATGCCTTTCAGCGTTCAGTCTGGAGCATAGCCCCCCTTATAAAATTCCTCAATGATCCCCTATTCAGTGCTAACATTGGTGCCTCTTCTGATGTTAAACCTGTTACTTCAAAATCATTCTTAACCGAATCCAGGTACCTTCTCCTTGGTCTGTCCCGACTCCTCCTACCCTCTACTGCTGAACCCATGAGTCTCTTGGGTAACCTTGCTTCTCCCATGCGTGTAACATGACCCCACCATCTAAGCCTGTTCGCCCTGACTGCTACATCTATAGAGTTCATTCCCAGTTTTTCTTTGATTTCCTCATTGTGGACACCCTCCTGTCATTGTTCCCATCTACTACTACCTGCAATCATCCGAGCTACTTTCATATCCGTAACCTCAACCTTGTTGATAAGGTAACCTGAATCCACCCAGCTTTCGCTCCCATACAACAAAGTTGGTCGAAAGGTTGAACGGTGCACAGATAACTTAGTCTTGGCACTGACTTCCTTCTTGCAGAAGAGAGTAGATCGTAGCTGAGCGCCCACTGCATTAGCTTTGCTACACCTCGCTTCCAGTTCTTTCACTATGTTGCCATCCTGTGAGAATATGCATCCTAAGTACTTGAAACCGTCCACCTGTTCTAACTTTGTTCCTCCTATTTGGCACTCAATTCGTTTATATTTCTTTCCCACTGACATTACTTTTGTTTTGGAGATGCTAATCTTCATACCATAGTCCTTAAGTTCTGATCTAGCTCTGAAATATTACTTCGCAAACATTCAATCGAATCTGCCATCACAACTAAGTCATCCACATATGCAAGAGTGCTTATTTTGTGTTCACATATCTTGATCTCACCCAGTCAGTCTATTGTTTTCAACATATGATCCATAAATAATATGAACAACAGTGGAGACAGGTTGCAGCCTTGTCTTACCCCTGAAACTACTCTGAACCTTGAACTCAATTTACCGTCAACTCTAACTGCTGCCTGACTATCCATGTAAAGACCTTTAATTGCTTGCAAAAGTTTGCCTCCTATTCCATAATCTCGTAGAACAGACAATAACTTCCTCCTAGGAACCCGGTCATATGCCTTTTCTAGATCTATAAAGCATAGATACAATTCCCTGTTTCACTCATAACACTTCTCCATTATTTGCCATAAGCTAAAGATCTGGTCCTAACAACCTCTAAGAGGCCTAAACCCACACTGATTTTCATTCAATTGGTCCTCAACTAATAGTCGCACTTTCCTTTTAACAATACCTGAGAAGATTTTACCCACAACGCTGATTAAAGAGATACCTCTGTAGTTGTTACAATCTTTTCTGTTTCCATGTTTAAAGATTGGTAGCCGGCCGGAGTGGCCGAGCGGTTAAAGGCGCTACAGTCTGGAACCGCACGGCCGCTACGGTCGCAGGTTCGAATCCTGCCTCGGGCATGGATGTGTGTGATGTCCTTAGGTTAGTTAGGTTTAAGTAGTTCTAAGTTCTAGGGGACTTATGACCAAAGCAGTTGAGTCCCATAGTGCTCAGAGCCATTTTTTTTTTAAAGATTGGTGCGATTACTGCTTTTGTCCAGTCTGATGGAACCTGTCTCGACTCCCAGGCCATTTCAGTTATCCCGTGTAGCCATTTAAGACCTGACATTCCACTGTATTTGATGAGTTCCGACTTGATTTCATCCACCCCAGCTGCTTTATTGCTCTGCAATCTATTGACCATTTTCTCCACTTCCTCAAATGTGATCCTGTTTCCATCATCATTCTTATCCTATTCTACCTCGAAATCTGAAACATTGCTGATCGTATTTTCACCTACATTGACAACTCTTCAAAATATTCCCTCCATCTGCCCAAGGCATCCACAGGATTCACCAGCAGTTTTCCTGACCTGCCCAAAATACTTGTCTTTTGCTTCTTACCTCCCTTTCGAAGACTGCTGATTACACTCCAGAATGGTTTTCCAGCAGCTTGACCCATAGTCTCCAACCTGTTTCCAAAGTCTTCCCAAGATTTCTTCTTGGATGCTGCAATTATCTGTTTGGCTTTGTTTCTTTCTTCAACATAACTTTCTCTGTGTACCTGAATTCTAGTATGTAGCCATTTTTGATACGCCTTCTTTTTCCTTTTACAGGCTGCCTTGACTGTGTCATTCCACCAAGCTGTTTGCTTCATCCTACTTTTACACACTACTGTTCAAAGACATTCTTTAGCCACTTCTAGTACTGTGTCCCTGTACCTTGTCCATTCCTTTTCCAATGACTGTAATTGACTACATCCAACTAACTGGTACCTTTCTGAGATCGCTGTTATGTACTTGTGCCTGGTTTCCTTATCCTGAAGTTTCTCCACTCTTATTCTCCTACATATCGACCTGACCTCCTGCACTTTCGGCCTCACAATCCCAATTTCACTGCAGATTAAATAATGATCAGTGTCATCAAAGAATCCCCTGAATACACGTGTGTCCCTCACATCCTTCCTGAATTCCTGATCTGTTATTATATAGTCAATGACAGATCTGGTTCCCCTGCCTTCCCAAGTATACCGGTGAATGTTCTTATGTTTATAAAAGGAGTTTGTGATTACTAAGCCCATACTGGCACAGAAATCCAAGAGTTGTTTCCCGTTCCTGTTGGCCTCCATCCTCTCCAAATTTACCCATAACCTTTTCATACCCTTCTGTTCGATTTACGATCCTGGCGTTCAAATCACCCATGAGCAGAACACTGTCCTTGTCCTTTACTCTAACAACTACATCACTGAGTGCCTCATAAAAACTATCCATCTTATCTTGATCTGTCCCTTCACAATGCGAATATACTGACACAATCCTAATTTTCTTGCTAGACACTGTCAAATCTATCCACATCAGTCGTTTGTTTACATACCTTACTGCAACTACGCTGGGTTCCATTTCTTTCCTGATGTAAAGCCCTACACCCCATTGTGCTATTCCTGCTTTGACTCCTGACAGGTAGACCTTGTATTCTCCCACTTCCTCTTCTTTCTCACCTCTTACCCGAATGTCACTAACAGCTAAAACGTCCAGCCCCATCTTACTTGCAGCCTCTGCCAGCTCTACCTTCTTCCCAGAGTAGCCCCCATTGATATTAATAGCTCCCCATCTCATTACCATTTGTTTGCCAAGTCGTATCTTAGGAGTCCCTGGTTTGTCTAGAGAAACAAACGAGAAAATTTGCAATAGAAATTCAGGGCCTTTTGAAAAGGGTGAATTGTTCCTAACCCGTGACAGGATACCTTATCCCTAAGCCGATAGTGACAAACTGACCGAAATTTCCAAGAGGCAGATGCTCATCATCTACTGGTGCTACTGCATTGTGGAAATGTGCTGTTTAAACAATACTGTCCGACGCAACACCGTGATTCTTTTAAGCAGTCATTACGGTGGGAAAGCCTGAAATACCACACACGATAGCCGTAAAGTTTCAATTATTGTCTGTGGGGTAAGAACCACCTTTCTATTACAGGGGTGGGGGTGAAAAAGCAGTGTAGCCAACGACGCGCCAATACCGTTACTTTAGTCATCCAGTATTTGAGAATGACAGCACTTAGTGATTTGCTACAAACCTTACACGTAATTACAAATATTTTCTAACTTTCTCTCGCTACAGCCCCACAAAATAATGGAAGGAAAAAAGTTTAGCGCTTACTACATTTTCGATGTTCGTGGAGAAAAACTGTCGCATGAAGCGTGACGTTTAATTACTTCTTTATTACGAACTGGATTCTTGATACATTTTGCGGATAGCATTCACATGTACTGCTGAATGTACACAAATTACATCATTGTGGACACAGGAGATGTATCATAAACACTGAGATACATGTAAAACTAACGTATCACGAAATACATTTGAATTTATTAGTTCGTTGCTACTACTTTATTGGCAGCACTTTTCGCAGACAGTATCCACATATGCCGGTGAATTTACGTACAAAAGTATATCGTTGTACGAAACATGGTTCAGGAAATATGACGTCAAATACCGAGATGCGTGAAAAACAGCCACATGATGCATGAGGTTTAAATTTGTTACTTCTTTTATACTGACTCTATTCACAATACTTTAGCACACAGTAGCCACATATATCACTGGATACAAATGTAAAATTATATCATTGTATAGCATCTAGTTCAGGAGACACGACATCATAAACATTATGACACGTAAAAAGAATTCATTGGAGATACAGATGAAATATGTGTTCAAATACGTGTGCAATGTGTTAAATACATGCGATATTTTGTACGTGCTTAGGCAGGCGAAGCAACTGTTAAGAAGCTAGCAGTTTGGTACACATATTAGTTAAGATCTGGGAAAAAATACTGTGGGAGTAAGAATTACCAGCCTCTTGGAGAGAGAAGCGAGGAGATGGTCAGAGTGAGTTGGAGGGGGAAAGGGACAGAGAGTGCGGACAGGTGGAGATGGACAGAGAAAGAAAAGAGGAGCAGATGGACAGAGAAAGCTGGAGGAAGAGATGGATAGAGACAGAGAGAGGAAGAGATAGGCAGAGAGAGGGGAGAAGAAGAGATGAACAGAGAGAGGGGGGTGAGGAGATGGACAAAGTGAGGGGGGATGGGAGGTGGAATCAGAGGGTAGAGGAGCAGATGGAGAGAGCGGGAGGAGCAGATAGAGAGCAGGGGATGGACAGAGAGAGGGGCAGAAAGCGATGGACATAGAGTGGTGGGGGCGAAAGACGAGTACACACACACACACACACACACACACACACACAGAGAGAGAGAGAGAGAGAGAGAGAGAGAGAGAGCGAGGGAGAGGAAGACAGAGGCGAGGGGGAAAAGATGGACAGAGGAGGCTGAAGAAGGAGGTGGACAGAGAGAGGAGGAAGGAGGAGATGGGCTGATACAAGATTGGAATAAACACATACCCAGACAACACTTGATACTCAACTATTTGTTTCTATATATAACTTTCTTAATTTTAGAAATTAATTCTTCTTATTGTCCCTATTAAGGTCCACTACAAACGGTACATTTTTACGTTAACTCTTTTTGATTCGAGAGTAAACTGAATGAACCTTATTGTGTTGGAAACAGAATCGTCGATACCAACGTAATTAACTCCAGTTGAGCTTTAAAGAATGGTGAAGTCATCTACAGTCACTAAAATTTGTCAGTGATGCGGTACAGTGAAGTCATAGAACCAATGGATGGGTTTTTTTCATTTTAGGAAGTTCGAGACAATGGCAGGATGGACTGGAAAAGAAATACACGGAAGATTGAAAATGACTTGGAATTTTTTAGGCAAATAGGGTTTTCAAAAGTAAGGTTTGTGTTGCTGTTGTTGTTGTTGTTGTTGTTGTTGTTCTCTTCAGCGCGAAGACTGGTTTGATGCAGCTCTCCATGCTACTCTATCCTGTGCAACCCTCTTAATCTCCGGGTAACTAACGTTACCTACATCATTCTGAACCTTCTTACTGTATTAATCTCTTGGTCTCCGTCTACGATTTTTACCTCTCACGCTTTCCTCCAGTACTAAATTAGTGATCCCTTGATGTCTCAGATTGTGTCCTACCACCCAATCCCTTATTCTAGTCAGGTGGTGTCACAAATTTCTTTTCTCCCCATTTCTATTCAGCACCTCCTCATTAGTTAGTGATCCACCCACCTAATCTTCAGCATTCTGTAGCACCACATTTCGAAAGCTTCTATTCTGTTTTTATATGAACTGTTTATCGTCCATGTTTGACTTCCATATGTGGCTAAACTCCAGACAAATACTTTCCGAAAAGACTCCTGGACACTTAAATATATACTCGATGTTAAAAAATCTCTTCTACAGAAACGCTTTTCTTGCCATTGTCAGTCTATATTTTATATCCTCTCTATTTCAGCCATCATCGATTATTTTCCCGGCCAAACAGCAAAATCCATCTAATACTTTAAGGGTCTCATTTCCTAATATAATTCCCTCAGCATCACCTGATTTAATTCGATTACATCCCATTATCCTTGTTTTATTATTGTTGTTCATCTTATATCCTCCTTTCAAGACACTGTCCATACCGTTCAACTGCTCTTACAAGTCCTTTGCTGTCTTTGACAGAATCACAATGTCATCAGAAAACCTCAAAGTTTTCATTTCTTCTCCCTGGACTTTAATTCCTACTCCAAATTTTTCTTTTGTTTCCTTTACTGCGTGCTCAATATACAGATTGAATTTCGGGGTTAGGATGCCATCTTATTTCTGTACGAACTGTAAATAGCCTTTCGCTCCCTATATTTTACCTCTACCATCTTTAGAATTTAAACGAGAGTACTCCAGTCAACATTGTCAAAAGCTTTCTCTAAGTCTACAAACGCTGAAAACGGAAGTCTTGATATACATGCAGATGGTTCTCTTTTCTCCGTAGGTCTCTTTGCCTTTCCTGAACCTGTCTTCTGTGGGAAGTCGTAGGGTCTCTATTACGTCACGTGTTCATACATTTCTTCGGAATCCAAACTGATCTTCCCCGAGGTTGGCTTCTATCAGTTTTTCCATTCTTCTGTAAAGAATTCATTTTAATCATTTCAAACCAAGTTCGGTAATTTTCACGTCTGTCAGTACCTGCTTTCTTTGGAATTGAAATTATTATATTGTTCTTGAAGTATGAGGATATTTTGCCTGTCTCATACGTCTTACTCGCCAGATTGCAGGCTTTTGTCATGGCTGGCTCTCCTAAGGCCATTAGCAGTTCTAACGGAATGTTGTCTATTCTCGAGGCTTTGTCTCGACCTAGCTCTTTCAGACCTGTGTCAAATTCTTCACGCAGTATCATAACACCCACGTCACTTCATCTACGCCCTCATCCATTTCTATAATATTGCCTTGAAGTTCATCTCCTTTGTAGACCCTTTACATAGTCCCTGCACCTTTCAGCTTTCCCTTCTTTGTTTAGGACAGGTTTTCCATCCGAGGTCTTGATATTCATACACATGGTTGTCCTTTCTCCACAGGTCTCTTTAATTTTCCTGTTGGCGGCATCTATATCTCTCCTAGAGATATATGCTTCTACATCCTTACATTTGCCCTCCAGCCATTCATGCATAACCATTTTCCACTTCCTGTCAGTCTCATTTTTTAGACGTTTGTATTCCCTTTCGCCTGTTTCATTTACTGAATTTTTGTTTTTTCCTTTTATCGATTAAATTCAATATCTCTTGCGTTACCCAAGGTTTTCTACTAGCCCTCGTCTTTTTACTTACGTGATCGTCTGTTATCTTCACTATCTCATCTCCGAAAGCTACCCGTTGTTCTACTGTATTCCTTTCCCTGTTCTTGTCAATCGTTCCCTAATACTCTCTCTAAAACTCTCTACAACCTCTGGTTTTTTCAGTTTATCCAGGTCCTATCTTCTTAAATTCGTGCCTTTTTGCAGTTTCTTCAGTTTTAATCTACAGTTCACAACCAATAAATAGTGGTCTGAGTCCACATCTGCCTCTGGAAATGTCTCGCAATTTAAAATCTGGTTCCGAAGTCTTTGTCCTATAATAATCAATCTAAAACCTTCCGGTGTCCCCAGGTCTCTTCCATATGTACAACATTCTGTCATGATTCTTAAAGCAAGTGTTAGCTGTGATTAAATTATGCTCTGCGCAAAAATCTACCAGGCTGTGTCCTCTTTCACTCATTTCCTCAAGTCCATATTCACCTACTATTTTTCCTTCTCTCTCTTTTCCTACTATCGAACTGCAGCCCCCTATGTCTATTAAATTTTCGTCTCTCATAGCTATCTGAATAATTTCTTTTATCTCATCATAGGTTTCTTCAATCTTTTCATCATCAGCGGAGCTAGTTGGCATAAAAAATTGCACTACTGTGGTGGGTGTGGGCTTCGTGTCTATCTTGGCTACAATAATGCACTCACTATGCTGTTCATTGTAGCTTATCCGCGTTTCTATTTTTTTTTATTCTTTACTAGATCTACTACTCCATTACCCCTATTTGATTTTGTACTTATAACCCTGTACTCACCTGACCAGAAGTCTTGTTTCTTCTGCCACCGAACTTCACTATCTCTCACTATACTCTGTATCTAACTTCAACCTATCCATTTCCCTTTTTAAATTTTCTAACCTACCTTTCCGAATTAAGGGATCTGACTGTTCCTCCTGCTATCGACACCCTCGTGAGTAGTCCTCGCCCGGAGACCCGGATGGGGGACTATTTTACCTCCGGAATATTTTACCCAAGAGAACTCCATCATCATTTAACCATCCAGTTGCGCTGCATGCTCTCGGAAAAAATTATGGCTTTAGTTTTCCCTTGCTTTCAGCCGTTCGCAGTTACCAGCACAGCAAGACCCTTTTGGGTGATGTTATAGTGACAGACCAGTCACTCATCCAGACTGTTGCCCCTGCAACTACTGGAAAGGCCGCTGCCCCTCTTCAGGAACCACACGTCCGCCTGACGTCTCAGGAGATACCTCTCCGTTGTAGTTTCACCTACGGCACGGATATTTGTATCGCTGAGACAAGCAAGCTTCCCCACCTACGCTTAGGTGCATGGTTCATGGGGATGGGCTTCTAAATATATGAAATGAAAGTTCAAAACCAGTTTATACTATAAGTTATGACTTGCGGCAGAGAGACATGGACAAGAAACGCGAAAGGGACTCTTCTGACGAACTAGAAATTCTCATTCATGGCACAGTACATTGTAACAGGTTGCAAAATGGTAAGTTACAAAGTAACAGTGTAAATTTCTTCGAAATTTTTTCATTGTTGAATGCTTGTTTCATTGAATGAAAGAAATTTTCCTAATATTGCCGAGTAACCAAGAAATATCAAATAATCACACCGTTTCATATGTACCGAGCATAAGTATACTTATACAAGAAGGGTTCTAGTTTTATTTTTTGTATTGTCTTGACAATTGAAGTAAATTTATTTTAGCAATTAAGAGCCTTTGGAATGTAAATATCTTAATGTAAAAATGTTAAGTTGTGTTGTTGTGGTGATCACTGTGCTCTGTGTGCCAGACAAACTTCCACCAACAATGTGAATAAATACATCAATGAAAATGTTTAAACATACAAGGTTTCCAAAACTGTGTTCCATGGATCACTGGTGTTCCTGGAGAAGTAAATAAGTGCTCCAAGAAAAACAGTTTTCTCTTTCGACATTTTGACGATATTAATTATTTTTAAAAGGATTTATTAAGATTTCTGTAGTATTAGTTTTGATTTAAAACTGAAGTAATCACCAAATGAAAGAAAATTTACGAGCTTCCTGCGTTCTGGAGTAGCTGTGGGTGAGCAACTTCTGTTAATCAGTGCAACGAAAAACCATTCCAGAGATACAAATTTTACTTTTTTTATTCACTTGATGATTAGTTTCGGGCCCAGACCCATTTTCAGTTCGTCGTAACATAGTCAAAACTGGTATTTTCTAAGATCAGAAAACCATGTCAAAAACGTGCTGCGAATAATTACAACGCATACAGATCTGTAGTTATCTGTATGTGCTGTAACTGTTCGTTGTAAATTTTTGACACGGTTTTCGTGTCTTCGGAAATACCATTTTAACTATGTTATGATCATTTGAAAATGGCGGTTTGAGGCGTCATGTCACTGACTGCGCGGCCCCTCCCGCCGGAGGTTCGAGTCCTCCCTCGGACATGTGTGTGTGTGTGTGTGTGTGTGTGTGTGTGTTGTTATTAGCATAAGTTAGTTTAAGTAGTGTGTAAGACTAGGGAACCGCTGACATAAGCAGTTTGGTTCCTTAGGAACTCACACACATTTAAACATTTGAGAATGGGCCTCGGCCCGAAATTAGTCATCGAGTGAATAAAAAAAGTAAAATTTTCGGCTTTGGACTGGTTTTTCGTTGTACTGGGAACGAAATTTCCTCTTTCTTTAAAATTTAACTTTCAAAATAAACACGGCATTCAGCCAGAAGAAAAGTTTGGGAACCCCTGCCTTAAGATATACATTGAAATAAATGAACAGTTTAATGTGGGGTTAAATTTCGGTGTTCAAATGGCTCTGAGCACTATGGGACTTAACATCTGTGGTCATCAGTCCCCTAGAACTTAGAACTACTTAAAGCTAACCAACCTAAGGACATCACACACATCCATGCCCGAGGCAGGATTCGAACCTGCGACCGTAGCAGTGCCGCGCTTCCGGACTGAGCGCCTAGAACCGCTAGACCACCGCGGCAAATTTCGGTGTATAACCTCACACGTACACCCAGCAAATAATCCTCATTATGTTTAAGATTAATTTACCTGTAAATTGTATCGCACCTGATGATGGCTGCTTACAACCGAAATGCGTTGTGCTAACAAATGGTGCTAACAAATCTTAGTAAAAAGTGTCTGAAGTTAGTTATATATAATACAGTCACTGATCTCAACCAGTTCCACAAAACATGAATAAATTTAAGAATATGTTGTGGTTTTACTGTCCAGCATGCGCTGGAGGTGCTGCTCACTGCATATCGGTTACTGATGCGAACGTGTAGGGGATGTCGCAGAAGGAATGGATAAGATTCAGGTCTATAACACGAACGATCATTCGAAGCAAAAAAGTTTAATAAACAGCGACTCAGAAATGCAAATCTTATGAGCTGTGAGATCTTGTTCATCTGCGCTATTGTGAAAAACATCTTTTTTACAGAGAAGATGCTAATAGCTCTTAAGGTACCCATTTTAGAGCCCATGTGGACTAGACTTTTCTGTTTCGAATGATCGTTCCTATTGTATCCATGAATATTGACCATTTCTCCTTGGACACTCTATACAGATTGTTACAAAAAGGTACGGCCAAACTTTCAGGAAACATTCCTCACACACATAGAAAGAAAATATGTTATGTGGACATGTGTCCGGAAACGCTTCATTTCCATGTTAGAGCTCATTTTAGTCTGTTCTTCCACCTACGCTCAGTGGAACATGTTGTTATGATTTCGTACGGGATACTCTACCTGTGCTGCTAGAACATGTGCCTTTACAAGTACGACACAACATGTGGCTCATGCACGATGGAGCTCCTGCACATTTCAGTCGAAGTGCTCGTACGCTTCTCAACAACAGATTCGGTGACCGATGGATTGGTAAAGGCGGACCAATTCCACGGCCTCCACGCTTTCCTGACCTCAACCCTCTTGACTTTCATTTATGGGGGCATTTGAAAGCTCTTGTCTACGCAACCCCGGTACCAAATGTAGAGACTCTTCGTGCTCGTATTGTGGACGGCTGTGATACAATACGCCATTCTCCAGGGCTGCATCAGCGCATCAGGGATTCCATGCGACGGAGGGCGGATGCACGTATCCTTGCTAACGGAGGACATTTTGAACATTTCCTGTAACAGAATGTTTGAAGTCACGCTGGTACGTTCTGCTGCTGTGTGTTTCCATTCCATGATTAATGTGATTTGAAGACAAGTAATAAAATGAGCTCTAACATGGAAAGTAAGCGTTTCCGAACACATGTTCACATAACATATTTTCTTTCTTTGTGTGTGAAGAATGTTTCCTGAAGGTTTGGCAGTACCTTTTTGTAACTCCCTGTATATGAGGCGTGTATTACGAATCCGAGAGAGATAGAAAGGTCACAGGCGTCATATTCCTCGGGACACTGTGTGGCGCCGTTGTGGAGCCAACCGCCCGTGTGATTCCTTTCTTTATTTTACCGCCTGGTAATACGGTTGCACCGCGTGCGCGCAAGTGAAGACGGAGGCAGGGAGCGGCGCGTTTCCCTTGTTTAGCACGTGCTCGCTGCCGGGCCACGTATAGATCCGAGGCAACGGCTGGCATATTCGCCGGGAACAGGTGCTTCCCGGAAGGCAGGCGCGTGTCTGTATCGGTAAAGGGATTTGTTCCTCCCTGGCGAGAGGCAGGCGCAGGGGGGGGGGGGGGGGGGGGGCGACAGATGCTGCCTCCAGCTGTCCGTGCGGTTCGCTCCACAAGTGATCTCTACTGCGGAAGAAAATATTCCTGTGGGGGGATGTCATAAAAGGTGCCCAATAAGCGTAGCAATTGTATGGAAGGAAGCGTCTCTTCTATTGCAGTAAGATCTTTGTTTGACTGAGGGGGAACTGAGTTACACTTTGTAGTAATAAGTATTCATTGTCACCCGCTACATAAGATGTGCCAATCATGCCGAGATTCGTATACCATCACAAAAAGTATGTTAAGTCTGCACCAAACAAGTCCGTCGTCAAGTGGCTGTTCAATTTCCACAAGGCAGTAAATTTGGCAGATGACATCAAAAGTTGTTGACTGAAAGTGTCAACGTCAGAAATGTTGATCGACATGCGAACTGCGTATTCTTTGAGTCCCACGCTGTCTGTACGACGTTCATCTAGCCAGTCTGGTCTCTCAGTAATTAGTATTATGTTAAATGAGTCTTACAATGGGAGGTCACCATCAGTAATTTTTGTAACTATAATGTTGTGTTCCCTTTTGAACAGATTGTATTAGTAAGAAAAAAGTCGCATCATCAGCGATGCCATTGAACTGTTCGGCAAGTATAAGGGACGATCAAAAAGCTTCCGTTTTAGAGTGTTACTGCAGCGTATATGCAAAGTATCGCGACTCCGATGTGGGTATACAGGGTGAAAAGTATTTAAACCGACAAACTCTGGGAGGATGTAGGGGACATCAAAACAAATATATTACCCTAATGTCATTTTTAAACCGGTAGAGGAACATCTCTCTGGCAGCAAATTAATTAAACCAACAAACAATTTTCCATTTCTTTATGACCAAGAGACAACACATTTACACAACCCAATTTCAATTACAGTAGACTTTCAAAAATTCCTTCATTGACACGTAAACAAAGGTTACACCGTCGGATCATGTTCTGTCTGACACGGGCAAAAACCCCAGGAGTATCCTGAATTGTTCCTGCTGCTCCGGGCAACCAGATCCTCTTCTGATACAACAGGAGTTGCGTAAACAAGGTTGCGCATTCTCCCCACACAAAAAAAGTCCAGTGGGGACATATCTGAGGATCGAGCAAGTCATGGTACAGGACCACCTCTGCTAATCCACGTTTCTGGGAACCGTCGGTCCAGGAATCGACGCACACGACGACTGAAATGTGCCGGCACCCCGTTATGTTGGAACCACATACGTTGTCTTGTAGGGAGCGGGACGTCTTCCAGCAATTCTGGCAATGCTCTAGCGAGAAAACTGTAATAGTGCCTGCCATTTAATGGCTTAGGTAGCAGATACGGCGCATTTAAACAGTCCCCAACAACACCGACCCACATGTTAACGAAGAACCGCACTTGATGAGCGCCAGTAATTGGGGCATGTGGCTTATCCTCACTCCAAACATGCGAATTGTGCATGTTGAAGACTCCATCACGCCCGAACGTTGCTTCATCGGTAACCAACAAAGAGGATGGAAATGTGGGATGTCTTTCACAATGTTCCAGGTCCCACTGCGAAAACTGTGCTCTGGATGGATAATCAACTGGTTCCAGGTTTAAGTGAAATGGACTTAAAAATTGCTCTCGAAGGATTGTTCTTACAATCGTCTGATTCGTCCCCATGTTACGTGCAATTGCACGAGTGCTAATTGAAGGATCCCGCTCCACATGCTGCAAGACAGCTTCCTCAAATTACTGTGCAACGGTGTCCCTGTACAGGTAATCTGCTAAATGACCCGGTCTCACGCAGACGTTGGTACACTGCAGCAAAGGTCGTATGATGCGGGATACGGCGATTAGAATATTGTTGTTGATAAACCCGCTGTGCAGATCGCCTTTTGTGGTGCGCTACGTAGTATGCACCAACCATACCAGTGTACTCACTCCAGGTGTATCGCCCCATTAGTAAACAGAGACAATGCATTACTACACTGGTGGACAGCACTTGCCTACAAATGAAGAGCGTAATACGGCCTCTAACAAATGAAGAGCCTGATACGGCCTCCACCGGTTTAAATAATCCTCATAAGGAAAAAATGACATTAGGGAAAAGTATTTGTTTTGATGTCCCGTACAACCTTCCAGACTTTGTCGGTTTAAATACTTTTCACCCTGTATAGGCACCGACATATTGGCGAGGGATGTGTGTGGCATTCGTGTTTTACCGACGTGTGTGTGGTAAATGTGGAAATGTGAATCATGACTATGTTACTGCCAATTGCGTGTAAAGAGTACCGACGTGCTGTTGTTCTTTTCTTCGCTGCTGAAGAACAAACACCAGTAGCCGTCCATCGGAGAATGACGAACGTGTATGGGGCAGCATGTCTGTAGAAAACCACCGTTGTGATATGGTGCGCAAGCTCTGTGCTGGTCGCGATTGGACACAATACGCCGGTTGATCTGTGAGGCCAGCCTGACATGCGTGGAAAACACTCTAGCACCCGCTGTGTAGTCCTGATCTCTTGTCATGCGATTATCATGCCTTTGGGCCCATAAGAAAGGCCGTGAAGAATCGACGATTCCCGTGCATCAGGCAGACTTCTTCACACAGCAGAAGGCAGTGTTTTACCAAACGGGTATCTTCAACGTGGTGCGCCAGTAGGAGGCTTGTCTCACTACTCACGGCGATTTGGCCCGTTTGGCATGCCGGGTCTGGACTTTACGGCCTTCGAACGGAAACATTGTGATCACCCCTTATAAATATCTGAAATAGGTACAGTAAGATCAGTAGACACATGGTATCAGCCACCGTAGCTGAACTATCAGCATGTTGACTACCATGCGGAGAGTCCAGTTTCACTTTAAGGAGCTGCTTGAGTGAGAAGTACCTGCTGCAAGGCCTGGAAAACCGATGACGTCCGGAAGAGCGGTGTGCTCACCTCGTGCCCCTCCATGCTGCATCGGAAATGACGCCTCATGGCAGAGGATATGGCGGCCGATCGACATTGCGCAGTCCTCCGAGCCTCATCGCTCAGTTTTTAAGTAGATATCAGTAAACGTAAGTGAGAATGCGGGGTTTCTCGGCGAATTTCACTGATGAGACCTTCCGTGGTCGTGTACAGGCAACTGGAGGTCTGCATCTGTCGCTTATGCTCGCTCGAACTTCTCGGTGCATGTAGTTCCCCGTAAGTCCGGCAGATGTCGATACAGCCGCTTTGGACTGAGGAGCAACTACACTTCCTCGACGCTCGTTCGAGAGTCACGTGCTCGAATTGCCCGGCCGCCAACTATCAGTAACCCGAGCCGCGATTGAACTGAAAATAAATGACAATGCGAAAGCGAAACTTGATTCGCAGGAATATGTCCTGAGTGGGAAACACAGTTGTCGTAACGATGTTTTTAGAGATTTTCATTAGTAACTGATAAAGATGTGGGCTCTGTTCTCTTCTCTTTCAGATCCGCCACCACACATCGTAGGATACACGACTGCAGAATACGATATGTGTAAGTTCTGAAGCATAACCCGTTTCATTGAAAGCTAAGGTAATTAAAAATGTGCGTCGAAGTGTGTGCCGTTTAGAATTTCGCGCTTTATGTCAGGAGCTTGTAAATGTCATTTCAGAATTCGGACATGTTAGCATTTTGCCTCATCCTACTATACTACTACCACGAAACAACGACAACAAGCTCACGAAATATGACAAGTGTGACTCGCAGCATTAAGCAAGCCACAGGCGTCAATGTATGTGGATGTACAACGGCTATATGGACCAATACTTACCGGAAAATGCGTTACATATCAATTACTGCGCATTTTGTTTATCGAGATTCGGCTCTGAAAAATATGATACTGGTGACAACTCACTTTTCTGAGAAGGAAAAAATCTGTGGTATTTACTAAGAATTGCACAGAGGAAACTGTATTCAAATTGTTAGAAGTAAATTCACAGAATTTTAATAAGTTTTCATTTGTCACTTAACGAGGCTCTAATATATGCAAGGCATTGCATTCTTTCAGTATATCAGGCATTGCACATTTTTTGAACACAGTCGTAAAACAGATTTTTGATGAAGATTATTCGATAATAGAGGTTGCAATGGTTTATCCCACGAGTTGTGCTGCCAAAGATACTGTCCGTCTCATGAAGAAACCCTGTGACGTAAACTCGATACAGACAAGCTTGAAGTAAGAAACGGAGAGTGGGTGCAACATTTTGTTTAGAATGCTACAGTCTGTAGTTAGGCCGTACGATAAAATCACGGAAATGATTCCGGCGAAAACTTACTGATTACGACAACAACACTGCATTTTTCGAGCCTGCTAGGCGAGAAGTTTCCAACAGTTCAGCTTGTTTTGTTATGAACACACAAACTGAAAAGTTATTGTAATACAGGACCCGAATATAAACATGCGTATTTAAAGTATTGTAGATCCAGTTTTCTTGTTTAATACACGCTGGGTGTCCAGCAAATGGAAACTGCACTTAATTGTAAAACGCCAGTTTCAATGTCACCAGTATTTTGACATTACAGCATAGCTGTCGTATTATCACCTATTAACTGCAAATAGTTCGTGCGCTGAAAGAAAACCCTGTCTCCGTCCCACAAAGGAGAAAACCCTGTCTCCGTCCCATAAAGGAGAAAACCCTGTCTCCTCCCACAAAGGAGAAAGTCGAAATTCAGACGTTACACAGAATAGTAAACACTTCCGTGGTCACCCTTCCGATAACTTAAAATCTCTGTGTCTGACAGAGATGAGACTATAAATATTGTGCATCAAACATGTGATGAAATACCAGTTCCTAATAAGCTAGACCAAAATTATAACGTGACAATAATATCTCTCTATTTTTGTGATACATATAAATACAGGGTGTATCAAAAAGAGTCATCCTATTTGGCACGTCTATATTTCTAAAACTAATAAATACAAACAACGAATTTTGTTTCGTGATAAACTCAAAACGCTTTTTTTTCATACCTTTTCATAGGTGTTCAATATGCCCCCCTTGAGATGCATGGCATATGTCAATCCAGTAATCAAATTGTTCCCACACTGCAGCGAGCATGTCTTGAGTTATAGCTTCCACAACTGCTGTTATGCGATGTGTCAGTTCACTCATTGTTGTTGGTAACGAAGGCACATAAACAGTCTTTTATAAACCCCCACAAGAAATAATCACATAGTCAGGTCCGGTGGCCGTGGAGGTCAGTAATATAAGGCTGAATTATTTGGTCCAGTGCGACCGATCCATCGTTCAGTAATCCTATGATTTAAAAATTCCCACACCTCCAGATGGCGGTGTAGTGGTGCCCCACATCGTTAGAATCAGTGTCCAACTGTGGGAAAAGAAAGTGCTCAATCATATAGATATGTGCTTCCTGTAACAGTGTTCTCGGCAAAGAAAAATATACCACGCACCTTTTCCCGTTCAAATGGCTCTGAGAACTATGGGGCTTGACTTCTGAGGTCATCAGTCCCGTGCACCTTTTCCCGTGAAGCTGCACAAAACACATTATATTTTGGAGAGACCCTCGCATGTTGCACCACTTCATGTGGTTGTTCTGTACCCAATATTCTCACATTATGACGGTTCACCCTTCCATTTAAACGAAATGTTTCCTCATCACTAAACACGAATCGTGGACGAAAACTGTCGTCCTCCATTATGCCAAGAACGAAACTACAGAACTCCACACGTTGTTGTTTGTCACCTTCACGAAGAGCTTGCAGTAGCTGAATTTTGTACGGTTTCATGTGTAAACGTTGTCGCAACATAGGCCAGACGGACATCGGGGGCATGTTGAGCTGTCGAGCTGCATGGCGAACGGATTTTCGCGGACTCCTGGTGAAACTATGGCGGATGCGTTTTACGTCTTTGTCAGGCACTCGGGGACGGCCCGGCGGTTTGTCTTTACACAAACAACGTGTTTATCGGAATTGTTCATGCCACCGCCTCTAATGCTCTGTACTGTAGGAGGATCCACACCATACAGAATACGAAAGTCACGCTGAACAATTATTACTGACCCGCAGTGCACAGAACATAGAACACAAAACGTTTTCTCTTGTCCCGACACCATAACTACTAGAACTGAAGTGGGCGCACACTGCTGCTGCTGCCGCCTAGCGGGAACCATGTAAAACTCGAGAGTTCGCCCTTTGCAACAGTACGTTGTTCACGCACATATCTCAGATAACACGAAACTTACGATTTTTTATGCATCCTGTGTTTATTTATGACCGTTGAGCGGATGTCAGCCGCACTCAGCAGCCAAAAGAATGAAGTATCTGTTTTCGGTGTGACTAGACTCTGTGCCTACCGATGATGTTGAGTTATATTTAACCCGAATGTATAGTGGTGACGGAAATCGTTTGCTTGTGGGATCAGAGCGTAACAGTAGCTCTTTTCCAAGCTATCTACTGTAATTTAACGAGAAGAATATTTTGTGTTCCAGCCTCAAATGTGACTAGCGAAAGAAATTTCAGTGCGGCATGGAACCTTATCTCGGACGGATGAAGCCGACTTGATCCGAAAACGATTCACTGTAATTACGTGAACAGTGAATAATTTGGAAACAATTTTATTCCTGTTAGATTTCTAATTTCTTAAGTGGTCAAGTTTACATGCTCGTATTTCACATTCGAATCAGTAAAGCAGATGGTGTTTTAAAAAACAGCAGTGTGAATTTTCATTACCATCATTACAAAAGTTGGTAGTTGCCTAGTTTTACTGTGAAACTCCAAACTTTTCCGAAGTTTTGTTACAGCATAAATCAAGCTAATTTCTCTTATTGAACACAATGATGTCGCGATTAGACAAAAAAAAAAGGTTCAAATGGCTCTGAGCACTATGGGACTTAACTGCTGAGGTCATCATGTAACCTCCCCCTCACTTATCGACCTTAATGACAATGAAAAATGAAACCGCGTGTACCTAATGGGAATTTGGGAAAAGCAATCGTCACCGAGGTTAATTTGTCGGTAAAGAGGGAGGAAAGGGTTACATCTAAATGAAAGGAAAAATGCTAATGAAACTGGTGGAAATTAATTTTGAAATAGGGGTATAAAGAAAGTAAATGTGCGGCCGTTACGTTAACAATCAACTAGCAGTAATTAGATATTTGAGATTTGGGGGAAATTACGGTCGCCAGTCCTAAGGAAAATTACTATAGTAACTGAAAAAGAAAGATTATTACACATATAATTAGCACTAGAAGCGTGGCAACTGAAGGTTGACACGTGTAGTGTGAAAACTGAAAGTTTGTCAGAAGTAATAAATTTCGCTACACTCTGACTTAATTTAGCAAAAGAATTAATAAAACCGGAAAATTGAAAGTTAATTTAGTGACTGAAATTAACAGTGAGCTTTGTTTCTGAAGCACAACGAAATTCAGTAAAATGCGGTTAGTCTTGGACTACCTCAACAATCATTTCAAAAGCTACTTGAATCTACGCAATTTAGAAATAAGAGATTTAACATTAAACTTGAATTAAATGATTCTGAACAATTAACAATAGTAAAATTTAGTACGTACAAAGCTGAGCTGCAGTCACAGGTAAGCTAAAATACGGTAACAAAACTCGCACTCTTAATTCGTGCTTGTGTAATCTAAATATTGTGGCCAGCTATGAATACTTTAACTGAACTTTGAAATTAAAGCAGTGAAATGCTATAATATTACTTTAATGCTGGCGTTTGAATTTCAACGACACTCGGGTTCATTCCGGAAAACGAAGGGACCCGGCTTGGTAATGCAATTGGGACAATGAGCAACAAAGGTTCATGCTAAGTAGCTGTAATTTTGTGATGCAACAATTTTAAAAGTTGGAAAAGGTGAGGTCTGCCATACAGTTCTAAAACTTTACGTGCTTCCAGTCTTCCTTGTTGGTTGATTGAAGGTTTGAAGCCGTCGATCGAGGAGGTGGCGACAGTCACTCATTGTCGGCCGTCGCTGTTGCAGAAGCTGGATGTTGGCGCGCCTTCTTCTCGACACGGTCACCAGACGAAACGGGCTCTTGATGTGCGCCAGCTAATGCTTCCCGTCCGCGACACCGTGTCAGAAACTATCATCGCAAGTCGAGCGCCATTACATGCTGCCAAACCCCGAAAGCGCGGCAACTCGCGGGAGCTTCACACAACACACCTGCTCCACTCGCTACTCCAGCCAGACTCCCCTTCTGCCCGCGCTCCACGCGACAGAGTTAACACTACCAAAGACCCTCAACACTTTGGTTCTCCACACGAGCTATCGATGTATCCGTTCGATAGCATAGTTTTCCCTAGGCCAGACCCAGCGTATAAATACAAATAATATTCACAAAACAAACAAACATAAATGCATAAATATATATATATATATACAAACAGTAAAACAATTACAATATATAAAGAGACAGAAATGTCATATCTTGAGGTAACAAAGCAAGGAAAAAAAAATTATAGTACAATAGATGGAAATGGGAAGATATGCATTTCCTGCGTTACAATCAGTCCCCTAGAACTTAGAACTACTTAAACCTAACTACCCGAAGGACATCACACACATCCATGCCCGAGGTAGGATTCGAACCTACGACCGTAGCGGTCGCGCGGCTCCAGACTGTAGCGCCTAGAAGCGCTCGGCCACTCCGGCCGGCCGCGATTAGACAATACCGCCCTGGAATACAATGTCTATAGCGAAACTAAATTGATGCGAGTGTAGTTACAACGCCGGTTAGGTTAGTTAGGTTAAGTAATTCTAGGGGACTGATGACCTCAGAAGTTAAGTCTCATAGTGCTCAGAGCCATTTGAACCATTTTTTTGTAGTTACATGAGCCGGTGAGAGTATGTCAGAAGAGATACCAGCATGGAGACACACACACTTTTTTTGTTTGTTTATTTGGCCTTTGAGTGTGTACTCAATTTAGCCATCGGCAACACATAGTGACAATGTACACATAATTGAATAAACAAATATAGAAATGCATATTTACAAGAATAAAAAGCTTAACAGTTACAGTTTGTACATAATGTTTTAAAAATTGAATTGAATTGAATTGGAAAATAATTAAAAGTGTCTTGGCGTACAATTCACACCAATTCTGAAATATCTTCATCAGCAAGACATATTTATAATTTACGTACACCATTAAAACCTACAGATTGTAACCAGTACTCTTGATGTAGTTAACTATCACTTTATAGAGACGAACGTCTTTAGTGCACAAAAGAGAAGAAGCTGATTGAGGAAGATGGTAGCCCAGACAGCAATGTCTTCAGAAAGATCAACCGTTCACGGTCAAATTTGGGGCACATAAATAAGATGTGGCTGACATCACCTTCCGATTCAGGATCACACTCACATGCTGGTGAACTGTAAACGTTGATCCGATGTAGATGTTGTGGGAAAGAGGCATGTTTGAAGCGGAGTCTTATGATGGTAGAAGTCGTGGATCGGTCCAGATGTGTCCTCATGAACCACGGCTGTGGAGGAATCCGAGGTTGTAGCACTGCGTAATAACCGCCTTTTGTCTGTTGAGAAACGTTCCACATTTCCTGCGATTGTTGTCTTTCGCGATCCTTGACTTCACGTATGTAGTCTGTATAAGGAAGGTGCAGATCCAGGACAGAGCCTAAGGTTGCCGCTTGTTTGGCTAATGCATCAACTTCATCATTATAGAGGATACCAGAGTGGGAAGGTACCCACAACAAATGGATCGTCCGGCCCGTGCGTGTGCTGCGAATATATTCAGATATCACATCCAAGATATAACTGTTGGTTGTTTTGTTCCATCGACTGTACTGAATGTTTTTAAGAACGCTTTGCGAGTCAGATACTATCAATATCTTGGGGAAGGAAGTGCTAGAGACAAACTTAAGTGCTTCCAAAACTGCCACTGTCTCCGCCGTAAAAATAGAAGTGCTCGTAGGCAGTTTGAAGGTCTTGCGGATCTGAATCTGAGGGCAGAAGAAAGCGCATCCTGTACACTCTTCTTGCGGAATTTTGGAGCCATCGGTATATACACATAGAAAACCCGGCCATTGTGCTTGAACGAGACGATTGAAGCCAACGTTGACATTAGTACTGTCCAGCCAGGCCGTACTTAAATAATGGACTGGGATCCTGGAGCAGAGCGTTTGAAGATCATATTCAAAAACATGTAGATGCGCTGAACGCCGTATAGAATGTACGACAGGTGACCAAGTGTCAAAGTTGGCACAAACGGCTGGCACTTTATTCCTTCTGTGGGATGCAATCCACAGTCGATAAATGCAGTCTCTACTTTGATAGACGGAACTGTCCATAATGGCCATGCCTTGAATGTAGAATTTGTCCGACAACATTTGGCGCCTCATGCTCAAACTTGCTACTAAAACTGCAGCAACAGCAGCGCAGCGAGCTCGCCAGACCGGGTGGCCCATGCCCCTCCCCTAGCCCGCGGCGACCCATTAGACCACAGCCTGCCCGCTTCGAGCATTCGTACTCAAGCAAGTGTCAACATCATCTTGAAGTAGCGTCGATCCAAGAAAATTGTCACGTGCTTGGTGGTGGACCAGGGAGGGAGAGAGAGAGAGAGAGCGAGAGAGAGAGGGAGATAGACGATAACGAAATGAATCACACAAAGATCATTCCTCTATTTTAAATGCTTACTTTACGATTTATCCATTTCGTTTCTCCACTACTAGATAGAAACATTAGTGTCAGATGGGGCAAAATTTTGTTTTAATTGGATGAAATTATTAGCTGCTTGCAAAAACCTTTTGTGAGACCATATTGCAAGCGTCTGTCGAGAGAATACGGCGGACAGAGTAGCAGGCGTGTTTTGTTGAATGTATGTGCCACAGTTTCGTTCCGAGCCACGCAGCTAATGAAACTGTCACTTGTCCTGCTGCCTAACTAATGGTTTCGTGCAGGCGGCCGAGGAAATAGTGTGGCTCATACGTTTCCGTCTTCGCTGTCTGCGTCAAGATTTATTACTATTTCGCTTACAGTACATTTATGAGGAATGCAGAGCGTGTCGCATCAGGATGTTTTGAGGGTGCTTCGTGTGCTCTGACTCTCTTCTGATGATTTTACCCGAGTGTCTGACACAACCTGTTCCTGGCCCTAAGCAAATACGAAGTGCGTGAGAAAAGTAATGATACTGACTTTTATCTACCAAAGTTTTTATTTTTTTTTTCAAACAACAATATTTTCCTCTTCAAAGTACTTCGATTTGGCAGCTACTGTGTACATTGGTTGATGGAATCGTTGTTTCCAGTCTTGGTATCAGCGGTGAAAGGCTTCAGTTGATAGCGCCTGTAAAATTTCGGTTACGTTCTTTTGAATGTTTTGCAGACTCCCAAAATGACGTCCTTTTAAGACATTCTTCAATTTGGGAAAAGGAAAAAGTCACAAGAACTCAGATCAGGCGAATAGGGAGGCTGTGGCCCACGAGAAAGACAGGCCGCGGCGCGTACGTCACCAAGGTAGTTCGAAACTCGCTCGCTCGCTCAGCTCAACAGACAAAATGCGTTTCGAAACCTGTTAACTCGTAGCTGGGCGTGTAAGTACTAACGAGAATTGCATCTTCCTCTGGAATCTGCTATTATGAAGTCTTACTGATTAACAGTACTGCAGCAAAATTTAATTTAAGATCAGTACTCGATATAAATGGTATAACGGCGAGTTTATAGCATTTAGTCTCTTCTGCTTAACTGTACTCATTACATGCTGGAAGTGGTGCCTTATGCAACTGATAATCATTTTAGGATGATTTTATTTTATTGTACGCCAGTACAGCCTTAACAAGTTATAAGTAGGCCCATGGACTTCCCATCATTATAGGACTAGCAACAGTAAGATTTCATAATAGCGGATTCCAGCAGAAGATTCACTTTTCGTTACGAGATGTAGAAACGTAGTTTTTCTGCTGATATGAGCGAGCAAGCGAGCGCAGGCCTACCTTCGTGACGTACGCGCCGCGGCCTGTCTTTCTGGTAGGCTTGGCTCGGGTTATTAGTCGCGTCATGGTATTGTTCTGCGGCAACGTTTCAACAGGTTTCCTGCTCGTCATCTTCAGGCGAAGTCTGGGTCTGTGATTTGCTCCTTCGAGCTTTTTTCGGTCGAGGAGATGTCGTAAGTGTCCCACTCCTCACTTTGCCGCGTTGTCTCAGGATCGTACTCAGAAATCCAGTATTCATCACCTGTAATCACACGACTGAACTATTGGTAAACCTTCGCAGTCCTTTCAAGATGATCAACGCAAATGTTTCTTCGGTTGCCCTTTTGCTCAGGTATGAGATTTTTCTGCATCTTTGGCACAAACCTTTCTCATGAGCAGAACTACGATTAAAATTTTTAATGTTCGGTGAAAATATTTAACAGGACACGCATCATACTTATTTTTAAACGTCAACCTAACCTCACAAGAGCATGCACACGTTCAACGTTTTCGTCTGTTTTTGAAGTTGAAGGTCTCCCTGAAAGAGGTTCATCTTCAGTGTGTTCTCAGCTTCCCAAAAACGATATGTGGCAGCGAAAAATTTGTGCTCTTGATGAAGAATGTTCCGATAGGGCTGCTTCAACTTTTAAAAAGTCACACTTGCAGATTCCCGAAGTTGAACACAAAACTCGGTGGAATGACGCTGCTCTAAATTCCGCTGTTCCATTTCCGTATCACACAACAAAAACACAACTTCGCTAAAGGCGTTGTCAAAAATCACGTGATGGCTGCACCGAGTTGAAAATCGCACTGAGAATCTGGAAGGGATGAAAAAACGGTCTACACAAGGAGAACAACACAGCGTTGCCAGATTGCTCGCAGTCTTGTCTGTCTCGTTACTTTTTTCACACATCTCGCATTGACGATGAACATGCCACTGGGCTACGCGGGTGCCGCTGATCGCAGCAACGGCTGCAGTAATTTCCAACGGCAACAATCCGTTGCTGTTATTTTTGTTGTTGTTGTTGTTGTTGTTGTCGTCGTCGTCGTCGTCGTCGTTCTAGTCTGTTGCCTTTGTTCATCGCTGACGCGGTGCCGGTATTCCCGTGGTATTGCTGCTGACATCGGATAAGCGGCGCCGACAGGCCCACGATTCGGCAACCCGCAGCAACGACCTGTGTTGCTGGCAGACTGCGTGTCAGCGCCTATATTGGCCTATTCAGCTGACGATTTACTATGAAATGTTTGCAAGTACACTACCGGCCATGAAAATTGCTACACCAAGAAGAAATGCAGATGATAAACGGGTATTCATTGGACAAATATATTATACTAGAACTGACATGTGATTAAATTTTCACACAATTTGGGTGCATAGATCCAGAAAAATCAGTACCTTCTGGCCGTAATAATGGACGTGATACGCCTGGGCATTGAGTTAAACAGGGCTTGGATGGTTTGTACTGGTACAGCTGCCCATGCAGCTTTAACACGATACCACAGTTCATCAAGAGTAGTGAATGGTGTATCGTGATGAGCCAGTTACTCGGCCACCATTGACCAGACGTTTTCAGTTGGTGAGAGATCTGGAGAATGTGCTGGCCAAGGCAGCAGTCGAATATTTTCTATATCCAGAAAGGCCCGTACAGGACCTGCAACATGCGGTCGTGCATTATTATGCTGAAATGTAGGGTTTCGCAGGGATCGAATGAAGGGTAGAGCCACTGGTCGTAACACAACTGAAATCTAACGTCCACTGTTCAAAGTGCCGTCAGTGCGAACAAGAGGAGACCGAGACGAGTAACCAATGGCACCCCATACCATCACGCCGGGTGATACAGCAGTATAGCGATGACGAATACACGCTTCCAATGTGCGTTCACCGCGATGTCACCCAAGACAGATGCGACCATCGTGATGCTGTAAACAGAACTTGGATTCATCCGAAAAAATGACGTCTTGCCGTTCGAGCACCCAGGTTCATCGTTGAGTACACCGTGGCAGGTGCTCCTGTCTGTGATGCAGCGCCAGGGCTAACCGCAGCCATGGTCTCCCAGCTGATACTCCATGCTGCTGTAAACGTCGTCGAACTGTTCGTGCAGATGGTTGTTGTCTTGCAAACGTCCCTATCTGTTGACTCAGGGCTCGAGACGTGGCTGCATGATCCGTTACAGTCATGTGGATAAGATACCTGTCATCCCGACTGCTAGTGATACGAGGTTTTTGGGATCCAGCACGGCGTTCCGTATTACCCTCCTGAACCCACTGATTCCATATTCTGCTAACAGACATTGGATCTCGACCAACGCGAACAGCAATGTCGCGATACGATAAACCGCAATGGTACGCATTTCTCCTCCTCACACGAGGCATCACAACAACGTTTCACCAGGCAACGCCGGTCAACTGCTGTTTGTGTATAAGAAATCGGTTCGAAACTTTCCTCATGTCAGCACGTTATAGGTGTCTCCACCGGCGCCAACCTTGTGTGAATGCTCTGGAAAGCTAATCGCCGGCTGCGGTGGTCTAGCGGTTCTAGGCGCTCAGTCCGGAACCGCGCGACTGCTACAAGTCGCAGGTTCGAATCCTGCCTCGGGCATCGATGTGTGTGATGTCCTTAGGTTAGTTAGGTTTAAGTAGTTCTAAGTTCTAGGGGACTGATGATCACAGATGTTAAGTCCCATAGTGCTCAGAGCCATTTGAACCATTTAAAAAGCTAATCATTTGCATATCACAGCATCTTCTTCCTGTCGGTTAAATTTCGCGTCTGTAGCACATCATCTTCCTGGTGTAGCAATTTTAATGGTCAGTAGTGTATGTTCTGTTGTTTCCAGAAAGTAGTTCGACTTGTAATCTACTCTCGTAGTATTTTCTGTTCCCATTTTTGTTCCTTTGTAAGCAGAGTGTCTCATGATGACTTGGTAACAAGTCGGACTCGGTAATGATAATATCTGTGTAACTGGGGGCATAAATATGTTATTAGAAAAAGGGCTACAGGTTTGTTTGACTTACGGAAGGCGTCACTGAGACGCTGAAAGATCGTCAATGGCAGACCACTAAAGATAGATGCAAAATCATCCGCGAAAGCCTATACTTAAAAAGTTACAAGGACCATCGTTAAGTGAGGAATCTAGAAGCATCCCTTCGTAGCTTCCCCAGAGCCCAAGAAGGCACGATTAGATTAATTAAATCTCCAAAGTGCCGTTTAAACTGTTTTTTGTTTTGTTTTTCATTTTTGCTCCATGCGCGAATGGAATGAGAAAGTACTGTAATTCGTGCTGCAGTAGGAAGTACCTTCTACCACGCACTTAACAGTGGTTTGCAGACTACGGGTGTACATTTAAGTGTTGCGTCCAGGTTGACTTGACATACTGCACCGAGGAAGCGAAAGCAGATCTGACGAATAGTAAGATTTTGATATATGTGACCCGATCCTATGCCTGGTTATTTGTTTAGAGAAACTACGAAGTATGCAATTTAGAAACACATATAGCTTTTATTGACTTCGAAGAAGCTTTCGACAGTATGAATAGAGGAAACTATGGGACTTAATGATTACAGCTGGATATTCTTGACATCTTACTGAAGCTATAAAAAGTTTATACATGGACACAATAATACCTAACAAGAAAAATTTACTATAATAAAACTTAAAAAATTACTGCCAATGAGGGACTCAAACAAGGCTGTATCCTGTTACCCACCGTTTTTATTGTAAATATGAATGATTTAATTAAAAACCGGAAACACGAAGTAAATCCAGGTATACAGATTAATAGCAACAAATATGAGTCTGTTGATACTCTTATGTACGCAGATGATGTTACCATTTTGGACGAAAGTGAAGGTGAGCTACAAGAAGCTGTTTATAAAATACATCCATTAAGGCAGGGCTTCCCAACCTTTTCAGCTGGTGGACCCCTTCTTCAGTCGAAAATCCATGGCGGACCCCTAGTCTGTTCCCAATGATCCCCCCCCCCTCCCCCCGGAAGTATCAATAGTCTTTGGTTTAGAGATGAATGAAAACAACGTGAAGGTCAAAAATCGACTTATGAAATAGGTAGTGCACTGACAAAGCAAGTTTAACGTTTAATGATGCCTGGGGCCGCATACATGCCAGCGAGTGCTGTGATTGGTCGACAAAGCTCGCTCCGCGCATACGTAAAAGGTTTCAGCGCATCCAGCGCCGTGAGCCGGCGTACAAACGACCCCCGTATTGCTGCGAAACAGTCGATCAGAGAAGCCGCATTCTCCGGCACTAAACTGTGTGTGCGTTCTCACTTAGAAACCGTAAAGGCTGCTTGGGAATACGACCTGAAGTAAAAGTACACATGTTTTTCACACGAAAAAAAAAATAGTGATGAATTTGATTTTAACATTTTTATTAAATAATTTTACTCATTATTTTACAGGATTTGGTGAAGGGTGGGCCCAGACCCCCTAGAAAGAGCCGGCGGACCCCTAAGGGGTCCGCGGACCACACGTTGGGAAGCCCTGCATTAAGGGAAATGAGAATATAACCTTCGAAAACTAAAATCATGACTCACCATGGGAAATAACCGCACTGTCAAAAACCATAATATATAATACCCCACTTGAGCAAGTCTCCAACTTTAATTTTTAGTATGTGATGTAAGCTATGACATGGACAAGGACATAGAAAGTAAGATTAACAAATGTCAATCTGTATGCGGAATGATAAACAAAACATTCCAGAACGAAATATGTAAGGAAACAAAATTAAAATTTTATGAAAACATGGTTACACCTGCATTGCTGTATGGAAGTGATTCATGAATGCCTAAAAAACGCGGTGAAAGCAAACTACACGCAGCAGAAATGAAATTTCTTAGGAAAGTGAAAGGCGTTACCAGCGAAGACCGTGTAAGAAATGAAGATATTAGGAATTAATTAGATATTTATAATATTAAAGAAAATATTAAACAAAATAAAACATTATTGAAACATCACCTACAAAGGATGAGTGCAGAGAGAATACCACGTCTGGCGTGCAGAGCCAGCCAAGGGGAAAAAGGGACGTAGGAAGACCCGGAATGAGCTGACAGTGAAAAGACGAAACAGGCACAAGGGCCTAAGCCATGAAGCGCGGAGGAAGAAGAAGAAGAAGAAATTTCATTTGTTTGCTGTGAAAATTTCGGCGTGATGTCTTTGTTTTAGTCTTTCCCTATTGGCTCTGAACTCTACTCCTGTTTTGTTGTTGTTGTGGTGGTTATCGATGACCGTAGTTATTGTTCAGTTAAAAGGTGGTGTGAGGAACTGTCGCCGGTGGAGCTTTTCCAGTCCAGTGCTCGGATCTCGAAATTTTTCCTGCGATTACTTAGATATAGCTTCAGGAGTTTTAATTATTGACTCTGGAATTGTAAGAAGTTCAGCCCTCTCTCTCAGGTTAAAGCAAGGCTGGCGACCCTCATTTAAACTCATTTTCACATGTGTCTCAGTATACAGATTAAGTCTGAGTCTGCCAAATCTGTGGAATCAGTACTCTGCGTAATTCGTCCCGCTCGCCACATATCGCCAAGAGAGTGTGGACTGCGGCCGCAATTCTAATTTCTCGTTTAATCACCTAATAAAGGCAAGGCCTCCGGTCCAGATTGTAAATAGGTTCCCTTCAGAGTATGCTGATACGTTAGCTCTGTACTTAGCAACCATATACAACCCCTCGCTCGTCGATACATCCGTACGTAAAGAGTGGAAAGTAGCACAAGTTGCACTGCTGCTAAACAAAGGAAATAGACGTCAACCGCTGAATTACAGTTCCATATCACTAACGCCGATTTGCAGTAGGATTTTTGAACGTATACTGTGTTCGAACGTAACGAATTTAACTTCCAAGAAAATTATTGATTGACAAAGAACCAAAGCGGATTCAGGAAATAAACTTTTTGTGAAACTAGTTATTTATCCTTACTGAGAAATGAGTGCTACCAGCAGTGTATGTCAAATTGATTCCATATTTTTAGATTTCCAGAAGGCTTTCGACACCGTTCCTCAAAAGTGACTCCTAATCAAAGTGCGCGCCTACGGAGTATCGTCTCAGTTGTGCAACTATATTCGTGACTTCCTGTCAGAAAGGTTGCAGTTCGTAGTAAGTGAAGGAAACTCATAGAGAAAAAGCGGAAGTAATATCTGGCGTTTCCCAAGGAAGTGTTATAGGTCCTCTGCTGCTCATGATCTATATAAACGACATAGGGAGACAATCCGAGCAGCCCTGTTTGTTGGCGGATGATGCTGTCATTTACCGTCTTGTTAAGTCGTAAGATGATCAATAGAAATTGCAAAACGATTTATACAAGATGCTGTGAAAAGTGGCAGTAGATGATAAATAATGAAAGTTGTGAAGTCATCCACATGAACACTAAAGTAAATCCACTGCATTTCTGTTACACGATAAATCACACAAATATAAAGGCTGCAAATTCATCTAAATACATAGGGATTACAATTACGAATTACTTAAATTGGAACCATCACTTAGGTAATGTTGTGGGGAAAACAAGCCAAAGACTGCGATTTATTGGCAGAAGTCTTACGAAGTGCATCAGGTTTACTGAGGAGACTGCTTACACTACGCTTGTCCGCCCCCTTCTGCAGTATTGCTGTGCCGTGTGGGATCAGATAGGACTAACGGGTGACATCGAGAAAGTTCAAAGAAAGGCAACTCGTTTTGTATTATTGCGAAATAGTGGACAGAGAGCCACGAATCTGATATGCGAATTGGAATGCCAATCGTTAAACAATAGGCGTTTTTTTGTTCCGATAGGAAGAAATTTCAGTCACCTACTTTCTCCTCATAGTGTGAAAATATTTTGTTGGCACTCACCTACATACAGAGAATTGATCATCATAACAAAATAAGCGAAATCAGAGCTCGCACGGAATGACTTAAGTGTTCATTTTTCCCGGGGCTATTCGAGCGTCGAACGATAGAGAAATAGCTTGAAGGTAGTTCGATGAACCTTCTGCCAGGCAATTAATTGTGAAATGCAGAGTAATCGTAGAAGTAGGGTCCACGGAAACTTCGAAGTCGGACGAAAGATAAAACTCACTGTCACTGCTTGGACACAGAATTTCCTTATTTCACAGTTAACCAACATTTATCTCGTTGTTGGTGTATCGTAAGTTTTACGTTAAAGAGTTAAGTAAAAAGAAACAATATTCGTCTATCAGTCGCAGTAAATTTCTTTCACAACTGCATATGAAAGATTTCAGCTATGATTTCTTTGCATCACTTTGTGCTTCAGTGGATATGATACAAAGTTTTTGAATATATCTACTACAGAAAGAAATGCAGTGCTTTTTTAAAAATGTAGAAAATAACTTTTTGAACTTCGCTTGCGGAGGAGCAATATGGTTTCAGATCCGGCAGGTTATGCACAGCTGCAGTATTCATTCTTGGGCTGGTTGTAAAGAAATCAACTGAATACAACAAACCAGCTTATACTTGTTTTATTGACTTACAGAGGGCTTTCTATAGGATTCGGTTAACAGATGTGGACCTGCTCCACAATCAGGGTATTCCTTGCAACTAATAAAAACGATGGAAGACATTTTTTCTAAAAACTACATCCAGGCGAAAATTGGTCCCAGGTTAACTAGCAGTATACCACTTAATAGCAGATCAGACGAAATAACTCTTTGAGCTCGCTCCTTTTTCGTGTATTTATGGACGAGGCGAAAGAACGTATTGATTGGTAGTGGTTATAGACTGGGGGACGAAGAAATGAATATAACTTGTTACGCTGAACAAAACAGTTCTTCTAGCAAACAGTGAAGATAATTTGCAGAAACTTTTACATATATTTAACGATGCAGCCAAAAACCTAAAAATGGACATATCCACTCAAAAAACCAAATGTATGACCTTATCTGCCGAACCAGAGAGACGCAAGCCAGAAATAGAAGGAAAAATTACTCGCTAGGTAATGACATTTAAATACATGCATGCATGTCCGAAGAAACACAGCATCAGGCTTTACAGACCGTGTCATATACATACAGTCCACTAGTATATCTCATATTGTCAAAGCCAAGGTAATCTGGCGGGAAAATTAAATAACTCACCGTGTGCGGGAATCACATACTTGTATGATGACTGTGGGGAAGCAGACAATACATTTAAATGGTTGGTATTAAATTTCCAGTAGTTGAAATGTTGAAAAGGGGATTACAGAACAAGAAGCAAAAGCAAATAAAGTGGCAGTATATTTAAATGATACAATTAAGGAAAAACAAACATCGAGGATAATAAGCAAAGACAACAATGTAGAAAAGAATATTGAAACCAGTTATAACGCAGCTATGAAAATATCTGAAACATAAAAAACTAGAAGGTTTTTGGAAATCACGAAAAAGAAAATTCTATGGGGAATTGCAGAGAAGACACTGAGAGACAGAGAGAGCAGTCAAAGCATTAGAAAAGAATATAAATTGGACTCCATTTATAAGAGGGTACGTAAGTGGAAACATGAGTGGAATGAATACATAGACAGGGTGGATTAATCGGAGATTGTAAAAATAGTAAGAAAAAAATCATCAGCAAGTGAAAGAAATATAGGCCGTCCAAGAAAAATGTGGAGTGACAAATTCAAGGGAGAATGAGGCGTACAGTAGGAAACAGGCTTTAGCATAGGAAGAAAGGAGGAGTAAGAGGAAGAGGAAGAAGAAGAAGAAGATATTTGCTCTCAGCGCGAGATAGTGTTGAAAAAATAAGACGATTTTGATTACATTGTGAACTAAACATACACTGATGCGTATTCAGAACATATTAATGTGTTCGTCGTTGCAAACTAGTAGAAACAAAGTTAAAAAACATTTATGTTGAGAAACACACTTTTTTGTCACTTATTTCACTAATTATGTATTTTTACAATATAGGATTTGGGTTATTAGCCCATTGTGTAGCGTTACTGACACAGCTATTGTTGTCCGTAATGATACTGTTGTGGCATCAGCTTGAGGAACCGACAAAGGGGGACGCAGACCAGCCACTGAAGAAAGTCTGCAGCTGGATGCTGACTCAGCACCATGCAACACATTAGTGCTTACTCAGCACCATGCAACACATTGTTCTACCATCAATGGGGGACTAGATTGTTACATGCTGCAACACACTGGTGAATATCCACAACCGACTACATGACGAGAACCTAACTCCTGTCATAACACACACTGCCGGAGCGCGTATAATTAATACTTCCAACTCAGCTGGTAGCAGCACTGAATCGGTATCATACATTCGACCATCACAGTCTCCGCAAGTGGCATTGGTCGAACGTGCGGCCAAGTTGGTCCAGCAGCATCAACAGCTATGTGAAGCCGCTCGTCTACAAGCCATCGTTCTGGGATTCGACTACATCCGTCGAAGCGAGTTTGTCCGCCGGGGGGGGGGGGGGGGGGGTGCCATCGCCTGACACTGACACTCATGTCAGTTCTCGAGAATCCTGGGTCGAATGGGGCGGAGGGTGGAGAGTGTGGTGGGGGCGGGGGAGGGGTGGAGTTAAGCGTTTCTACCAGCTATTTCGGCTCCCTTGCAGTAAACGCTAGTCCTGGGTCGAATGGGGGCAGCGTTACGCATTTCTGCCAGCCACTTTGCTTGCCCCGCAGTATACGCTAGTCCAGCTGCAAGGTCTTCCTGCGGTGTAGTTTTCTTCCTGCTCACGTCCTCCTGATGCAACACCTCCAAGAGGGCAGGCATTAGTGATGTAGTGAGGGTGTTAGTCATTGATCGAACGTGTGACCAAACTGCTACAACCTAATCGAGCAGCATCTACAACTTGGCGAAGCTGCTGGGTACAAGCCATCAGCTGCTTTTTCTGATTCTGAGCTTTGAACTGGATCCGCCG